>NW_019170130.1:0-91487 GCF_001792695.1 Aspergillus bombycis | reverse complement strand
GCTTTCCCTTCTCTTTCGTAAAGTAAGCAATTTCCCCCTATTTGCTGAAAACACCAGCAGCTAAGACATTAAGGAACAGTCTAACTCTTTAGTCACTTCGGGGAATGGCGGGTGACAGTTAGGGTTAAGGTTGACAGCACCCTGAAAAAAGTAAAGATGTGCCCCAGTGGAGATACCTGCACCTACTAGTAAGCTTAAAATTATCGCGACTAGTGATAAATATCTCTGCACTCTTTTGAGATTAATGATATCTAGCGAGCCTCCTTGTAAAATAACGCAATTGATATTGATCATCACCAGCTACACTCTATAGTAAAACACCGGCTTATTTTCTACTATTAATATGGCCTGCGCTGGAGGAGTAAGAATTCAACTGTCTCAGTTGGGCGGCCAGCTTCGTGGTCTTTACTCCATCGGTTTTGGGTGGAGGGTCCCCTTTTCTGTCTTTTCTTCAGTCCATCCCCTGTCTTAATTCAGATTGGAGAGGTGTTGAATGCCGATTGTGGGTGGCATAGTGATGCAGACGTTGGACTTCAGCTTACGACCCACATGGCAAATGCAGTTGCATCTATAGCCAAATATCCCGCTTCCTCAATCTATGACTGACTATATACCCAATCCCGTGATATGCCGATGGTGTATATACCAGCTCAGTATTATACCCTTGCAGGCGTTTCTAGTCTACCTTTTATAATCACTCTGTAAGATATGAGAAGAATACACTGACGATCGGTTACTGTCAAAGGCAGAGGCTGCAAGGGGAAGTGATGATCAAGGTATAATAATCTGTATAACATTATTTTATATCACTGGGTTGTATATGCTCACATTTGTTGGCCGTAATGCTTGTAGATTGGTCCTACATACAAATTCAAGCCACAAAGGTACAATTACGATGGGAGCCCAATTAGATTGGACTAGAAAATAGAGGAAAAGAGGAAAATGAAAAGAGGTAACGCTTGTTGTTATCTAGGCCCTCCTTTCATAGGGAGTAGAATGCGCAAAGGTGTTAATGACTTAGACCATTCGGCTTGGGCTAATCCGTTAGATTACACTGGGCCTTAGGAAATGCCATTAATATACCAAAGATACTCTGTGCAATAATACGTCGATCACCTACAATGCCATATAGTGATAAAGCATGCTAAGCATATCTTCAGGAGTTCTTCTCCCGTCACTCTTAATAACTGAGCATAAGAATGAAAGCTTGCACGACTTAGAAAGCCTTTTCTTTTGAATCCATATACCGTTAGCTAGTGTACCCGCTCTCTCATTGACTATGCTTCTTCTCAGGAGCTTTGTTTTATCTTTGGTCATTTCCCCCCTTCTAGCCTCGTACGTTGTTTTTTTCTTTTTTCTTTTCTTTTTTTTTAATGTTCTACGTGATGGTTCTTTGACCGAGTGCTAAAGCCCTGTAAATTAGTGGCCACAAAACCAATCATCAAGGGCTTCATGACGCTCAAAAACGGTCTGCCAACAATTCCTATCTAGCATCCGACAATGCTACAGAATATGACTATGTAGTTGTCGGTTCGGGTCCCGGAGGCGGCCCATTGGCAGCACGGTTGGCTATTGCAGGCTACAAAGTCCTTCTTATCGACGCCGGGGATGATCAGGGTAATGCAACTAAGCACCAGGTTCCCGCGCTGCAGTTGCAGTCGACTGAATACGAGCCAATGCGTTGGGATTATTTCGTCAACCATTACTCTAACTTGGCCCGCCAGGAGGAAGATTCAAAAATGACGTACAGAACTCCGTCTGGAGACCTTCATGTTGGTCCCAATTCCCCTGCCAATTCGGAGCCACTGGGAATTTTGTACCCTCGAGCCGGCACCTTGGGAGGTTGCTCCGCACACAACGCTATGATGTTAGACTAAGTTTCCCAACTGTTGATGTAACAGTGTGCCATTCTTTCTAACAACTCGATAGCACAATTCTTGCCTATGACAGTGACTGGGACAATATTGCGTCTGTTACGGGCGATGACTCTTGGTCAGCCAAGAAGATGCGCGATTATTTCAAACGACTAGAGCGTAATCGCTATTTGCCGAATAGTGTTGCTGGACATGGTTTTGACGGCTGGCTCACCACTAGCCTAACACAGCTGAAGCTTGTTCTTGAGGATCAGAAATTGTTGTCCCTGGTTGTTGCGGCAGCTACAGCTGCTGGTCAGAATTTACTAGGCAAGATTGTCAATACCGTGACTGGCCTTAGTGATATTCTGCTCCGAGACCTCAATAATGACGGTGCAAATCGTGATCAGCAAGTTGGTCTATTCCAGGTGCCTCTCGCTGTAGAAATTCCCGAATATAGACGCACAGGTCCCCGTGACATTTTGATGGACACGGTCAATGCTGCGAATACCGATGGCTCGCGCAAATACCATCTTGATATCCAACTGAACACTCTTGTGACAAATGTACGCTTTGAGTCATCTGGTAACAAGCCTAGGGCAACTGGGGTGGACTATATCAAAGGTCGGAGTTTGTACAGAGCCGATCCACGGTCAGAAAGTGCACCTGTGGGTACTCCGGGGTATGCCAATGCAGCCCGCGAAGTCATCTTGTCTGCAGGCACGTTCAATACACCTCAGTTGCTGAAGCTTAGTGGCATTGGACCCAAGGATGAGTTGAACAAGTGGAACATCTCAGTGCTCGTTGACCTTCCTGGTGTTGGCACCAACCTCCAAGATCGCTATGAGACCGGCTTGGTTGGAAAGGCGCCCACAGATTTTACCCTTACGACCAAGTGCACATTCATGGATAGTCTACCAGACCCTTGTCTTGAACAGTGGCAGAACAATACCTTGGACAAAGGTACATACACAACTAATGGCATTGCGATTGCCATCATCCAAAAGTCCTCTGCTTCGGATGGAGAGCCGGACCTCCTCATATCCGGAGCCCCTGCCAACTTCCAGGGATATTTCCCCGGTTACTCTTATAAAGCTCTGAAAGACGCTCAACATTGGACTTGGATTGTCTTGAAGTCACACAGTCGCAATAATGCAGGCACAGTAGAGCTCAGATCTACAGATCCTAAAGACACCCCGATCATTAACTTCAACTCGTTCGATACCGGTATCACAGAAGACGATGCCGACAGCAAAGATTTACAGGCTGTGTACGAAGCTATGGAGTTTTCGAGGAGGATTTTTGATAATATTGTTCCCCTAGATGGAAGTTTTGAGGAAATATGGCCAGGGCCCAATGTCACGACGGAAGCAGAGCTGAAGAAGTTCATCAAGAGAGAGGCATGGGGCCATCATGCTTGCTGCACCAACCCGATCGGCCCTGACACCGACAAGGATAGCGTATTGGATTCCCGCTTTAGGGTTCGAGGTGTCGATGGCCTCCGAGTAGTGGACGCGTCGGTTTTCCCTAAGATTCCCGGATACTATATCGCGCTGCCCATCTACATGGTCAGCGAAAAGGCAGCTGATGTTATCATCTCTGATGCAGCCTGAGCTTTTGGCGTGTGCTCCTTTTCTTTACAAGCTTTTAGCTGTATTTTCCTTCTTTTCTTTCTGTCCCCGAGTTTGTCCAGGCTATACGTATAGGCTTAATAATGAGATCCCCTGTGCTTTTACATACTGTAGAGACACAATGATATTGACCTGCTAGGTTAACCATAAAAGACGTAAATGATATTTTTCAGCCTTGGAAGCCGTGAGACTGCCAAGATCGAATGCTTCTGCTATCGTTTCGACTCGAAATATATAGGCTTACGGCCTTAGGCATCCCTGGAATATCAGTAGGTTACGTCACTTTCCTCCGTAAGGTCCAACTCTTGGCCCCCCGCTCAACGTACTTATTAGTCTTACTTCGAATATATTTGTAGGCCACCATCTCAACTTACACGCCAAAGCTGCATTTTCTATACATTCATAGATCGTTACTTAATATTATAACTAATCTAAACAATATGCCGAGTAGGGCTACCCAACAAGGCTCCGTCGAGAATATGTGAGCGCTAATATTTCTAGTGTACAGAACAACCTGATTACTGTAAATACTATTCTCGATTCTACCCGACCAAACGATAGTGTTTTTTTTTTGACTGGGGTACAGACAAAGTTCTAGGCGTGTCTCCGAATGCAACCCAAAGAGAAATTCGCAATGCGTATAAAAGGTGAACATCGGCATCTGCTCATATCTTAACGTTCGGTGTGGTTGACCCGTCCAGGGAGTCTTTAAAATCACATCCTGACCGTGTACCTGCCGACTCTCCTGAACGGCCTGCCCGGACGCGCAAATTTCAGGAAATCAATGATGCCTATTATACCCTTTCAAACGAATCACGCCGGAGAGAGTACAACGCAACAAGGCCGGTGGAAGCGGAGACTGAGGATGAAGAACCCCTAGGTGGCACCGGGGGATTCTCATGGTCTTCATTCGGGTTTGGCACGAGCGACCGTGAACAATGCGCCTCTGAACAATTCGGTTCGGTGTTTGAAGAGATGCTACGCGAGGAGGGCCTTGCTAGTGATGATACTGACGCTGACGTCCATCGGCGGACCAGGCCTACATCTCGCTTCTGGTCTATTGTTGGTGGAATAAGTGGTGGTGCACTTGGGTTCATTGTCGCCAATGCTGCCGGTGCTTTCGCTGGTGCAGTTGCAGGAAATCGGCTCGGCGCTGTTCGTGATGCGAAGGGCAAAAGCGTTTACGAGGTCTTCCTAGATCTTCCACAGGGTGACCGTGCCAGGTTATTAAGCGAATTAGCGGCCAAAGTTTTTCAGTCCACAGTGGGACGATAACTGCATGTTGGGCTATCATTTTGATCAATGTTAGTGGGCTTTATTATTTTTCTTTATTTCCTGGTCTGTGATCGATGGGAAGGCGTTCCAAGGCTGGAGGCTTTAACCCTCATGAATGGGTGATTTAAGGATTATGTATTTTTCATTGCATTGTTGGCCGCTAGAGTGGATACTCAAGAAGTTATTCGTCTTTTTGGTGTACGATATTGAATGACTATAAACACTATACTACGTATCATACTTCATCCCTATCGGTGCATATCTTCCCCAAGTTCAGGTTGTTATCGATAAGCATGGACCTACGGTGACCTGCAGGATCGGTAGTTACTCCGGACTCGAGATACAACATACTACTAGTAGTAATACTCATAATAGTACTACTGTATTGTGGTAGTAGTTGACCTCCTTCATTTGTTACAGCAATGCCTGGTACCGTCAGTACATAGATTCCTTAAAACAAGTAAGTTATTGTTAGTATCTACTAGTCCCTGGTACACCTCCTCTAGCCGCATGCGGTCAGGACTCGTTCTTCATGGTTATAGATTCAGCCTGTTGTCTCGGTTTCTACAAATATCGGATTGACTTTCCTTCTCTTTAGGATTGCCATCTTTTCTACGTATCTCAACCTTCTGCATTTCCTATCTCCTCGCCACAGCGTCATGGCAGCGGAAGCCGCAGGCGTGTATCCGGCTCTGGTGGACCGTCCTGCAAAGGACACGATCTGTCTTTTTGATGTCGACGGTACATTGACTCCTGCGAGAAGGGTAGGTTGGAAAGTCGATGATGTGTCTCACTATCTTGGCATCTTATCTCAAGGACTTTTGGTTGAAGCTTTACTAATCAGTTCTTGGAAACTGCAGACTATCTCTCCCGAAATGCTCCAGCTCCTCTCTCAATTGCGCCATAAGTGTGCTATTGGAACTGTTAGTCCCCGTTATTCTCGGAAAGCAGCCCGCAGCCTCACACTGCACAGGTTGGTGGCTCTGATCTTGCCAAGCAGCAAGAGCAACTAGGCACATCCTCAACAAAAGTTTCCTCACTTTTCGATTTTTGCTTCGCCGAAAATGGATTGACTGCAATCCGCTTGGGCAGGTTTCTTGCCAGCAACAGCTTCATCACGTGGCTTGGGGAAGAGAAATACCAGAAGTTGGCTAATTTCTGCCTGAAGTACATCGCGGATCTGCACCTTCCAAAGAAGCGTGGTACTTTCATCGAGTTCCGCAATGGAATGATTAATGTCAGCCCCGTTGGCCGCAATGCCAATGTTGACGAGAGGAATGAATTCGAAGCGTACGTACCGGAACTCACTCCTGATCCTAATTACTATGGTTGGCTTACAACGGCAATAGCTATGACAAAAAGCACAACATCAGAAAGGACTTTGTAGAAGCCCTCAAGACGGAATTTCCTGACTACGATCTTAGGTAAGTCATAGATGCAACTGTTTCAGCCTCATGCAATCAAGCATTCGATGTTAATAATATCCTTTTTTAGTTATTCGATTGGTGGCCAGATCTCATTTGACGTTTTCCCCACTGGCTGGGACAAGACCTACTGCCTGCGCCATATCGAAGCCGAGAAAGATCTCTCGGGCGTTGAGTACAAGACCATTCATTTCTTCGGAGATAAATCTTTTCCCGGAGGTAATGATTACGAGATATATAGCGATTCTAGGACAGTTGGGCATGCGGTCAAAGACCCTGAAGATACCATGATGCAGCTGAAAGAAATATTCCAGCTATAATCCAGGGATTAATCAGCAAAAGTTATATCTGGTATTTCATTTGGCTCAAATAGTAATGATACATATTATGCTACTTCAGGCGGACTTGATTATGACTTGAGAATGTCAGGTAACTATGTCTTATAGCGAGTTACCTAATTGATGAAATATACATGGGTCAATTGTTCCAAGACTATGACGTGCTCTGAATCATTCTTTCTCGGCCAACCTCCCCTCATTTGACTTTGCCCTTGCGTGTTACAGAGGGAAGATTGAGCGTTCGAGCTCAATGTATAAACCAGGGCATGTTACCATATGCTATTACAAGTAGAATATGAGGGCCTTATTCATCGGCTCCATAAAAGTGGCTCATCTTCCTAATCTTTCATCCTCATTCCATCTCTCGGCCTCGACATCTTCATCTCCAACCCTTTAGTTAATAATGGCGTGAATCACTCCACAGCACAGTTGCTTCTTGGATATTTAGATCTGAT
Organism: Aspergillus bombycis; assembly: GCF_001792695.1. Lineage (NCBI taxonomy): Eukaryota > Fungi > Ascomycota > Eurotiomycetes > Eurotiales > Aspergillaceae > Aspergillus > Aspergillus bombycis. Next base: position 84,511 of record NW_019170130.1, on the reverse strand, counting down.
CAATTGAATATAACCCCCTTCTATACCTTGTATTGCATTTTACAGGCGCCATTACTAGACGGCCCCCATTCCTATACATATGCCCGAGTCAAGCTAAACCATTTACAAGGCCATGTATAACTACCTTTTGGAGTTTACTTTTTGAGCAGAAGTTACCGAAAGGTCTTGCTCTTTTTAACGACGGAGCAAACTTGGTTATGCATAACTAATAGATACAAATGAAACTACTCCGTAGATAAGCACTCCTATAGATGTAGAACTAAGAAAGGCACCGGGCCTCTGTAATACCACGCACTACTTCTATCTTTATCGTGCTTAATATACGTATGCTTTTTTATACATTCTAACCGAGTGCTTTTTTGACAATATTGGTAATGGTGGCTATGATACAATGCTTTGACAGAATTTAGTTCAGTTTCCTTTTGAGATGTTTTACTTTTCTTTGTTCCTGCTTTGTATCGGACGGAACTTGTCCGGAGCCGGGGAAGTTCCCGGTTTTCCGACTCGGGGAAGTCAAGGCCTCGGGCATTGAATTTGCTGGGCCTGGCGTCCTGGATCATCGAATGAGAGTACGAGAACCCCTAGTTAGTCATCCGGATAGCAGGAGCTTCCTCATCGTCATTTGATTTTATGGATCTAAATCAAACATTCATTCGTCTTTGGAAGCCTCCCCTACAGACTACTTGCACCTGGCTCGAATAAAACACTATTATACCGCGCAAGGAAATGGCACCACAAAAATCCGTTACCGAGGTGCCGCGGTCTATACTCCCTCGCTTGACATGGAATGGCTCCTCTGCTCGGACTACTGTTCCTACCCCCCAGAGCAACATTCTATCAGCAAAGCAGCAACAAAAAACGCTACGCATACATAGCCGGAACTCTGCTGGGCGACGACTGCATACTTTGACCTTTTCTCCTCACTCTTCTACATCCGTCTCCGCAGTAGTCGGAGAGCCGACCTTATCATCGATATCTAGACGATTACTGGAATCAACAAGCCTATCAATCAGCCGACCAGCGCCCATAGGTAATCCTATCCGATATAATGGTGTTTATGTCGCTGCATTCAAACCAGCTCGGCGCGCTTTCCATGCCTCCGCCCCCCAACAAAGAGACCACCATTTCGATACGTTAAAGTTCGTTCAGCGGTTGAAAGAGGAAGGTTTCAGTGAGGAACAGGCTGTCGCAATGATGCGAGTTCTAAATGATGTTATCCAAGAGTCTATTCAGAATCTAACCCGGACAATGGTCCTCAGAGAAGGTGAGTGGTACCTCAATTCTTCAGCGGAATTTTCTCAAATAGCACCAAGACATAAATTACTGCACATTCCGCGTAGCACCTCCCGGATTCTTAAGCTAATGAGCTTTTCCACAGACACCGAAAGATCGACGTATACTCAGAAAGTCGATTTCGCTAAACTCCGCTCCGAACTACTCAACGCGGATTCAACCGAAGCGCAACTAACACGTTCGTCACATGAGAAGATTGCTGCAGATCTAGCTAAGCTCAATTCACGACTTCGGGATGAGATTGGGCGCACACAAGCATCCGTTCGTCTGGACCTAAACCTTGAAAAAGGTCGTATTCGAGAAGAAGCAAATAGCCAAGAAATGCGAATAAAAGAGACGGAAACACGAATAGAGCAAGAGGTGGCAGGTTTGAGAGAACGCGTAGAGGCCGTGAAGTTCTCTACGCTACAGTGGCTGATGTGCGTAACCTTAAATCCTGGGAACCTGCTCTGCGTTGTACTAATATATGTTTTCCAGGGGTGTTTGCACGGGTACCGCTGCTTTGATTCTCGGTGCCTGGCGTCTCTTTATGTGAGTTGAAGACTTGTTTGAGAATAGGATGGAGAAAAAGGAAACAGAATAATAATTTATGGGCGTGCTTTTCTGGTTGGGTGGGGACTCAGGAGCTCCACATACTATTGTATATAGAACCGCCTTGCCCTCCGATTCTTACACAGGACCATAGGACCAGAGAAGGCATGTCCTCCGTCCCGTTGCCTTTGTTTCAATAAGCGACTACCCGGTTTCATTTTATCGTTGTTTTGACATTGAGATCTTCGCTCTATAGCAGCAAAGAACTAGAAACAGATCTTTGTTCCGAGAACAAGCTACTCAGCAATTGGAGCCCCGTGGTAGAGTACAAAACGAGTAATGGAAGCGCCATCTAGCCAGCGTAGCAGCCAATCCAGCGGTGCATCTTGATATTTACTTAACTGTCAAAAGTGTCGAAGTGTGCGATTACATACAGATTTGGAAGCTGACGCTGCTAAGCATATTAGATATGCTGCAAATAATTAGGGTCGATGTATTGAGGGTGTGACTTTTCAAGATTTCTATGCACACGCTACTCTTAACAATTTGCGGCTGGATCTACTAACGGAATCAACATCGGGACCAATTATCCTCGAGAAAGGATATGATATACTTCAACGTGTAGGTTGACGTGACGAGTCAGTTAATTGTGTCACCAACATGAACATTGCGCCAAATCTTCCGGTATCTCATTTGAGAAGCCCCTGCAGCAGGCCACAGAATATATGTAAAATGTTCAAGTTGTGCGGACAGCATTTTTTCTATCTTCCACCTATGATTGTGCCCTGCCTCTGCAGGTGGCAGTATGGGACTGGACTGGGGTGGCTTATCGGACTCCGATGATCATCCGTCACATCTCATCGACGAGTCAGTCTTTCCAATCAGGCATATGTATAGATTGTGTCGATAACAGGGAACCCATAGTTACAGGCCAATGATTTGCTTGACAACTAGCAGAGAAGTTCCTCCAGCTATAGGAAAAGGGAACGAGAAACGAGATTTCTGCAGATGCAACAACTTAACCCTGAGCCGAGGGCTCCCACCCATTGTTAAGATTATAAATCTGGCTCCAGCTAACATGCACTGCGGCCTGATTCTACGCTAATATATGCACAATGGAGCCATACTACTAGCACTAGTACCTAACCAGTCACTTCTTATATTGTGACCTGCCCCCTCATTCCATAATAGATGTCCTGTTATCTCACTAGCGCTGCCTACAAGCGGTATTCTAGTATTTTATAATCTTTGATGACGCCATTTTATGTGCCTGACTTGACAGTTCAGAGCAAACTAAACTATAAGGGAGCTTCTCCGACGACAATCATCAATTGCAAACCTACCTTCTCATGTGAAACGGTTCGTCGTGTCTTGAAACTGAGATGAACCCAAGAATTGTTTTTCCAGGCCTGTTTCAACACTACTGACTCACAGGCAGTTACGTTGTAACTATGTTGCTTCGCACAGTTTTAGGGCTTCTTTCTCTTTTAGCAGCTCCTTCTAAGGGCACATTAGAAGTATTTCAAGTTTGTCAGCCTGTTCAATACCGGGGAGAGGACAACACGCATTGTGACCAAAACGTACTGCTCATGGAGCATGTATTTGCCTCGAGCTATGGACACCCCTTTATAGGTGATTAGAGCCTCGAGGGCAGTCAGTTTACAGTATATTGATTTCCTCGTTACAGGATACTACAGTCCACCCAAATGTGAATTCGACACAGTTAAGATTAATCTCACGGTTACCTCCCAAGGCCGCCAATTTGATCGATTAGCACTTCTGTTTCTTGGAGATACAGAGGTATTCCGCACTTCAACAGCGGAACCTACGGCTGACGGAATTGTCTGGACCTATATAAAGGATATGTCGCAGTATAACGCACTATGGCAGACACGGCAAAAGCTAATTTTCGACCTTGGAAACATTATAAATGATTTATATACCGGCCCTTTCGGTGTGACTCTGACAGCATATTTCTCCCGGGAGGGTCATGTCAGGACCGCAGACGTAATTCTCCCAATATCTAACAAGAAGTCAGCCTCCAACTCGTCAAGTGCCTTTACTGTTCCTGGAGATAATACAAAGATACTGTACCAGTTACCTCCTAATATTTCGCGTGCAGTTGTGTCCATTTCCGTATGTGGCCAGTCTACTGAAGAGTTCTGGTGGTCCAATGTCTTTTCGTACGATACGGAGACTTTCAATGCCACAATTGGCGAGCTTTATGGTTACTCCCCCTTTCGCGAAGTTCAGCTCTATGTTGATGACATCCTTGCCGGTATTATATGGCCATTTCCTATAATCTTTACTGGTGGTGTTGCGCCAGGTTTTTGGCGTCCGATTGTTGGAATAGACGCCTTTGACCTGCGACAACCTGAAATCGATATTTCGCCCTTCCTCCCCATTCTCAAAGACGGACAACCTCATTCATTTGAGATCAAAATTGTCGGCTTGAGTGTTTCACGAAACGGGACCGTCACGTTCTCTAGCCGCGTCGGCTCATATTGGGTTGTAACCGGAAATATCTTCCTGTATCTGAGTGATTCTGCCTTGGATAGAACTAGCTCCGGAACAGAGAAGCCCTACGTCGATGCGCATACTCCACAATTTAAAGCCACGCGGAGCCTTGTCAAGAATCAGGCTGGAGGGAATGACTCTCTGAACTACTCTGTTCTTGTTGAAAGGACCCTTTCAATAAGATCATCCGAGTTCCTATGGAGTCAAAACCTCACATATTCCAATTTTGGTCTGTTTAACCAGCAAGGCATGAGCCAATCGACCAATCAACACACAGCTGGGAGGTCTACTATCATAGCCTTCGGAGCCAACCAAACATCAAATGAGGTCCTTTTCGAATATCCCTTGTCTGTGAATCAAACGTATCGCCCTACCGATGCTGGGCTTTCTATCCACGCTCAGATGAGTAGGGGTCTCGACATCAAAACAACAGGGGCAACCGGTATTTCTACTTATACTCTCATCTCGGGACCATCACGCTTGCACACTCAACAATGGGGCGAAGCATTCTATCAACCCACGGATAACAGCTCTATATCTTTTGGTGATACAACCGATGTATTTGAGAGCAGTAATATCCTGGGTCACTACAAAAGGTCGGTCCGAGCAGTGAACGGGAGTATTGTGTCCGATACAGATGATACAGATGACCAGTCACCTAGTTTGAATGACCAGAGCGATCATGACTCTCTCTTGAGATAATGGATTTATGCTATATCTGAGTCGTCTCTGAGTCAAGTTGAAAGCTTCAAGTGCTAGGTACCTTAGCCGCCAGTCACCATAGTTTTCACAAGCCATCTCATTGAAGTATCAAGGGGATTGAACCCATCAGTCCGGCCTAGGGGCTCAGTTCCCTGCAGTGCAGTATGACCCCGCTAGAATTCTTGTCCCGATCATGCATACGAAAGTTGAAGGGGGTTGAAGGTAGATGACCGAACTGGTTAATAGCATTCCCATATCCAGTGTCTGCTCAATTCATGTAGTCAGATGTAGCAATCGAATGAGCTGAAATTTCGTCTTGCAGAGACAGCACATTATGTAGGATGATGGGCCCCTCTTGTTATTCCCATTAGTGACTCTGGCATGCTGTGCTCTACTATAGTACCGTCCCACAATATGGACATCTTACGGAGCACGGTACACCTCGATCCATGGACAGGAGGTGGACACCTGTGTACCCGTCCTGCTTGGTCTTCAAATGCTGTGGCCAATCGGAGCTCGTTCGAGGCCATAGAAAGACTAGTACTATACAGTAGTACATACTACTCCGTACAAGTACTGACGGGCAGAAAAATAGACCGGCGTCGCCACCGCCTAGCGGTCTGCTTTTGTCTTCCTGTTCCCACCCACATCCATTAAATGGACTCAGTTAGTGAACCTTAGTTTTCATCAATTTAATCGCATATTTCATTGTTTTATAATTGCCTGAGAATACGTCCAAAAAAGAGCAGCAATTCTGAAGACTTATTAAGGGGTCAGAGGGAATCGCTCGACAGTACTTCGTACTTCCGGAATATATGTATCAGCTCGTTATCAACACGTGATATATCTTGATAAGATAGTAGGTTCCAAATGGACTCTGCCACGACTCCTCCATAGATTACTTCCATTTTACCTTGTAGTCGTCTAGCATCAGAATCAGGTAGAGTTCTGAGAAGGCGAAGTATGACTGTGGCGGAGGAGAGAGTTTATTGCCCAGGTAATAACATCCGTTACCTTAGTTTTTTGTAGGAAACAATGCCTAATTGTTTGCCAACATCTCCAGGCCCAGTGCCAGATTTATTGATAACAGCTCTTGCACGGAGGTCCCCGGAAAGCTTCGACAGCGATGTACCCCCGAACAAGCGTCGCAAGTTGACCCTGGGTGTCCAGAGCCTCGGAGAGCTAAATGGTCTTTCGGATACTCGAATACCTCGAGGGTACATTCCCTTGGCGCGCTTTCACTTGTACTTGGTATGCCACCAAACTAATGCGTGAAAGGCCTAGCTCGAATGATTCACTGACCTTAGTTAGGATTTCGCGTCCGCAAGCCCAATCCAAGATGACCCAGATATATCTTCTGATAGATTCTCCCTGTTACCAATCCATATTTCAGCCACAAAAGATGTTCGTGTCGGTGCGACTACGCCTGACTGGTTCAAGCTAAAGCTAGTAACGACGGTAGACCGAGAAACTGTCTTTGAATATGAATCGCATGGTCCGCCGTTTCTCGCATTTAGCAAGGATCTGGAGCTCGCCGGTAGTCTTGTTTGTGCTGATCGCCTTCCCAGAAAGATTCCCATCGTGTGCTATCAGTCCACTTTATACCCTGTTCCCGAAAGAAAAAGATCCTTTTGCCTCGAAACGGTTATCTTATGGAAGGATTCTTTGGATATTCTAGGTAACAATCAACTGGTCGATGGAGCACGGAAAGTATTTTCTAGATATGTATTTCAGGAGCAAGAGGACCTTGCTTCTCGGCAGGAGCGGCACAGTCGGAGACAGCTTGGATGGTCCCCCCGTGACTTTTATGATAACGTATACGTCCCTCCAGATACACCTGAATCATCAGCAGAGGTCAAGTGCAGTTTGATCAAATGTCAGCTGTTCCCATTCCAAAGGAGAGCCGTGAGGTGGCTATTGCAAAGAGAAGACGTGGAACTTCAGGCTGACGGGCAAGTGGTTCCTGTCAGAGATAGGTTGAAAGGGCGCTTGCCCACTTCATTTCGAGAATTCACTGATGCAGACGGACGAGTTTGCTTCGCCAGCCAATTGTTCATGATTGTCGCCACTGACCTTACGGAATGGTTTGATGGGAGCAACCATCTCAGAGGTGGAATCCTCGCCGAAGAAATGGGACTTGGGAAGACGGTTGAAATGATTAGTTTAATATGCCTTAATCGACGGCTTCTAGCCCCCGAAGAAACCTTCTCAAGCTACCACCCTGACAGCTTGAGGCCGTCAGGTGCAACCTTAATAATAACACCACCCGCAATTCTTGAACAGTGGGAACAGGAAATCAAAGTGCATGCACCTAGCCTCAGTGTCCTCCACTACACTGGTATCCAGCGTCACCAGTCAATGCCCGATGAAGAACTGATTGAGTTACTCGCAGACCAAGATGTTGTGCTTACTACTTATAATATCCTTGCGCGAGAAGTTCACTATTCCGGCGATGGACCGCAGAGGAATCTGCGGCATAAGAAAAGATATGAACCAAGGAGGACACCGTTGGTCCGGATTTCTTGGTGGCGAGTGTGTATCGATGAAGCTCAGATGATTGAAAGTGGCGTCAGCAATGCGGCAAGGGTTGCCCGTCTAATTCCTCGCCAAAATGCCTGGGCTGTGACAGGAACGCCGCTCCGAAAAGATATATCTGATCTCCTGGGTCTCTTGCTGTTCCTCCGCTACGAACCATTTTGTGGTGCTATCTGGCATAGGTTATGTGGGAATTTTAGGCCTGAATTGACGAACATTGTTCGTATGATTGCCCTCCGTCATAGTAAGGATCATGTTCGCAATGAACTTCACATCCCTTCTCAGAAGAGAATCGTCATCACGGTCCCTTTTACGGCAGTTGAGGAACAACGCTATGGACAGCTGTTTGAAGAAATGTGTGGAGCATGTGGCCTCGATTTATCTGGCGCTCCCTTAAATGGGGATTGGGACCCTGATGACCCATCGATAATCGAAAGAATGCGAAGTTGGTTAGTCAAACTTCGTCGAACTTGCCTACACCCTGCTGGCAAGCTTCGTCGTGGGCTAGGTACTGGCACTGGACCGCTGCGTTCCGTGGCTGAAGTTCTTGAGGTCATGATTGACCAGAATGACGCACTTATACATGCAGAGGAGCGCTCTTTGCTTCTTTCACAATTGCGCCGGGGGCAGTTACTGGAGAATGCGAAGCACCGGCAACAAGCACTTGATCTCTGGACAAAGTCATTAGAGCGGGCTAATGCAATCGTCAGGGAATGTCGAAATCGGTTGCACTTAGAGCGGATGGAGCGCCGGATGAGTGCGGATCGAGACGTAGCGTCTGCTGACACAACAAGCGAGGATGAAAATGAAGAAGTGGCTAAGAACACTCGGGCAGGAGCGCGTCAGAGGTTGCGTGCTGCTCTTGAAGTTCAACATATATGTGTTTTTTTTACCGGAAATGCTTATTTCCAGATCAAAACAGATCCCAAACTCACTAAGCCTGACTCCGAAGAGTTTAGAATCCTCGGGAAACGCGAAGTTGAGGCGTACGAGTCTGCGAAGTCGATTCGAAAGGAGATGTTGGCTGAGATCTCGCGAAAAGTTGGCCACTTCATGAAAACGATCAGGGAAAGAGCACAAGAGAATCAGTTTGTGAATATCCCTCAAATGAAGCCTCGGTTATGGGCCAAGGGGCTTGAATCCCGCCGCGTACTCGATAAACTTGAAGATTTCTGTGACACTATGAACAAACATGCTGTCAAGTACGATGAATGGCGTCAAACAATGATTAAGTTTCTTTCCCAGTCACTCATTGACCAAGAGGATGATTCAGATCTGGAAGGCGATGAATATGAAAAGTCTACGAAGCATCAAGATGAGATGTATGTTTACATGGAGGCCTTGCGTGCAATGTTCGCTGATCGCCACGATGCTTTGACTGGACAGAAAAATGTCCTCATTGCTCATGAAGTCAAGAGTGGAATTGTCCAAGCGCAGAAGGGAGAAGGACCTTCACCCACTCTCTTTCTGCAGATGATGAACACTCGTAGTAGTATCAAGCCCGACCCACAGCTGGGCTCACTTCGCGGTATCATCAGTGAGCTTCGAAGTCTTGTGACCTCTCTTGAGTGGCAGACGAGCGGGGGAAACACCCGCGCCCCCGCTGAGCTCGAACTTGTAACCTTGGTTCTTCAAAACGCGAGTCAGATGGCTTCTGAGCAAGCTAAAGTTGCAGCAAACATGGAGAAGGAGGTGGAGATGTTTCGAGATACTATGAACAATCGACTTGAATACTATCGTCAGCTTCAACAAATCTCCGATACAGTGGCTCCGTATGACGAAGAAAGCGCCGGTAAACCACTAGACGAGGCGCTTTTTTCTGCAAAGCTCAAGCAAGAGGAAACAATAGACGAAAAGATTTCTGCATTGAGAGCAAAGCATCGTTACCTAATCCATCTCCGAGACGAATCAGGCTCAGGCGACTCGTCAAAGATATGTGTCATTTGTCAATCCGGCTTTGAAGTTGGTGAGTACGGTGCTATAGTTGTAGACATGTTATAAGGGGCTGACAATATCTAGGTGTTCTAACAGTATGTGGCCACAAGTATTGCAAAGATTGCTTGCGCATATGGTGGCATCAACATCGGACTTGCCCGACATGCAAAAAACGCCTGAAAGCTAATGACTTCTATCAAATCACTTACAAGCCGCAGGAGTTTCTTGTGCAAGAGGAGAAGCCGCCAACTAAAGTTGAGCCTGAACGTCGACCGAAGAACTCAATATATGCTGATATAAGCTCCGGTACTCTCAGAGAAATTAAAACTGTCGATTTAGATGGTTCATTTGGCACGAAGATCGATACACTGGCACGTCATATATTATGGCTGCGCCACTATGACCCTGGTGCGAAGTCGGTGATATTCTCACAATATAAGGACTTTCTAGGGGTTCTAGCCATTGCTTTCCACAGATTTAAAATTGGTTTTAGCAGTGTTGACAGCAAAGACGGGATATCAAAGTTTAAGAGTGACCCATCGGTAAGCCTCTTGGCCCCATTCTTCCCCTGTTGCTCGTGGAATCGTCGTACTCAACTGTATCCCTACTAGGTTGAAAGTTTCTTCTTGCACGCGAGGGCCCATTCATCAGGGCTCAACCTAGTGAACGCGACCCACGTTTTCCTTTGCGAGCCCCTTATCAATACTGCAATCGAGCTCCAGGCTATCGCTCGTGTACACCGTATTGGTCAGCACCGACCGACCACCGTTTGGATGTATCTAGTTTCTGAAACCGTCGAGGAATCGATATACGAACTTTCCGTGTCACGTCGCCTAGCTCATATAATACAGAAGGATAAAGCAGAGCCATTATCTGAATATGTCGAAAATGGAAGAGCTGTGTCACATAATATTACGGAGGCGACTATAGACTCTGCAAACTCCTTAGAAATCCGAGATGCAGCTCTGTCGAATTTAATGGCTGGAGGGGCATTTGGCGGTGAACTTGTTAGAAAGGACGACTTATGGCGGTGCCTTTTTGGCAACCCAACAGAGAAGGAAGCCAATAATTTCCAGACCAGTGCCGACGGAGAGGTAGCAAGGTTCCTAAGAGGTGAGGCAGCAGAGCAGCGGAGAAGAGTTGGAGCCGGTTCTTGATTATTGTTAGGGGCGATGTACAATGTATTAGTATGTCTGAGTAATAAACTATATATAGCATATATATTAATCTATATGTACGTATGTACATATACAAACTCGCAAGTCTCGAACAAAACACTCTTAATTGAATTTAGCGGTCATAGTTAACTACTAACAGCCTCTCTGGCTGATCAGTGAATGAATCCAATAATTGACTAGTTAATGAACTAACTACTAGCGGTTAGTTAGTTGGTTACAATATATGATGACTAATCTTGATAGTTCCTAATTTGGAAAGGAGCTTAATGCTGGCCTCAGGATTGTCACTGACGTGAGCGTCTCTGCCTGGGAGAGGCGTGTGGGGTACTGCCAGTGACTATCACAAGTTCACCTCTCTCTTATATCCACTACCGGGACGGCCTTGTGTCTGTCGTTCTCATCGAAAAATTCATTTTTGCCATGGCTTCACAATCCACGTCAGCAAGTTCTGAGGCTCGCGAGCTGAATTTAGTATCCAACGTCGAATTCAGAATCGCGTTAGCAGATACAGATGAGAAACTTGATGCTTTACTCAATAAATATCTGGCTCCTTTACTGCTAAAGTTAGGCTCCGAGAGTCTTGCAGTTCGCAACAAAGTAATTGCAGTGTGTCAGCATATCAACAACAGAGTGCAAGCTCCGTCTATTAAGCTTCCAGTTGCAGCTTTGCTGAAGCAATTTAAGGAACAGAAGTCCAAGCTCGTTAGACACTTCGACTTAATCTATATCCAACAAGGGATTGATCGCTTGGGAGCCAATGCAAGGATTGAGATCCTGCTTCCATTGCTCCAAGGGATTTCCGAAATTGGAATATCGACCGACGACCAAGCGGCTGTTGTGTTTAACCTTGTCTTACGGCTCTTACCTCTCCTGAAGCTTCCGCCAAAGGACAGCACCGAAGACATACAACTTAAATCTCGACTAGGCCTATCCGACAAAGATACTAAGTTCTTGTCCTCATGGTTTGAAAAATTATTAATTCTCTTCCCTGCGGATAAGAACGCCTCCACTTGTCCAGGTTTATCCCCAGCAGATTACGCATTCCTCAACAAGGGTGCTTCCGTATCCGAAACATGGAACTCGTCTTCACATGGGGGGTTGAATCTTACCGAGACTAAAGCTACGGCTCTAAGGTTTCTCGGTAGCAGAGCCTTCACAGACTCAGAGCGCTTTTTCCCCGCTCTGGTGGCATCTGCGGACCCAAATTCCCGGCTGGCTGATCTTGGCGAGGAAATATTGAGGCGCTTCGAACCGGCTCTTGAAGATGCAGATGTTGTAAATCGGCTGTTTACCTTGTACTTCGGTTCTGTGAAACCTGATGGTGCGACCCCGGCGCGCACTGCGCTACGAATCAAGATTCTAGTTCACTTGGGAAAATCACTCAAGGCTACGACGGAGACAGCTGATATCCTCAGGCTGATTGAAGAGGGTCTTCTCTCGGACGTTGCAAGATCTTCACAAGGATTGCAGGCTTCGAAGTTGCGAACGCAGATCTTCACTTTTACCACGTGGGTAGTTCGCATCGGATCCCCCACGGACCTCAGGCAAATCGCGCCGAAGGTTATAGCGGGTCTTAGAGACTTTATTCATTCTCAGGGGTGGCCGAGTCCAGGGTCCAGTGGACAGAGACTGCCTGCAACGGACCTAAGCTTGCGAGGTCTTGCTTACGAGAGCATCGGTATATTGGTACCGAAGGTAGATTTTCAAGCACAAGAGGAGAAAAATGCTATCTCGGGTTTCGAACTCATTAGATGGCTATTCATATCATTAAGCTCTGACGATTCTAGCGCACAAATCTTTGTGAGTATCGAACAAGCACTAGGAAGCATTCTTAACTCCTCGGTGGATAGCTGGGATAAAAAGTTTCAAGAAAGTTTGCGACCTTTTTTGCTTCGTCAGATGAACAACCCCGCGGGGCAAGAAGACTCTGTAACTGGGTTTAAGATCGTTCGTCGAACTCAGTATGCTGCTGTACGTTTCTCCAATAGGTTCTTGCCATATAGCGATGTCGTGGCTCGCTGGATCGACCTCATGGCTGTGGCATGTGGGTCTGAAAGACATCAGGAAGTCGTAGAAGAAGGCAAGAAAGGGCTGCACCCTTATTGGTACCGTCTTCTAAACCCAACTAAAGACAAGGTATGGTTTACATCAGTGACAGCTAACTCACGCTCGTCATGGTTTAAATTTCCGAGTTTTTCAGAGGCAGCACGCTTTCTCCTGGGTTCGACTGCATCCACTGTTGTGCCAGGTCTTTCCGCACCAGAGATATTGTCAGGTCCCTATAAGGAGGCCTTCAACTACACAATCACTTTTCTTCGCAACATATTGCTTTGGGAGTCATTCTCGGGTTCGAATATAAGCATGGAAATAGAGCAAGACTGGGAGATCAAATTGGACATGCTTCTTACATCCGATGAACAAGCGCGGTCCGCTGTGAAACGCTACATCGAAAACTCCGACAAAGAAGCTGTACTGCTATTTCTGACAAGTTCTCTCTCTGGCCTTAGCGGCGGAGCTCAAAAAGGTCTGTTGCAGTGCGGAGAAGACTTCATCGGTATTTGCTCCTTAGCTTCGAACGACATCGTTGAGCCCATGGTATCGAAGGTTGCCACGTTGAAAAATTCCCTCTACAGTAATGATCAAGAACTTCAGAACCTGGCAGCACGCGCACTTGGAATTCTCGCCTCTCACCCTGCATTTTCGGAAAATAAACTGAGGGAACTCCTTTCAGATCTCTCAGTTCCCATGGGGAGTTGGAAATCTGCCATTGGTGAAGTTGTGCTTAGAGTCCGGGGAGCAGTCCTTGCGCTAGCGTATATCTTAAGCCGACTGGCATTCCGCAACTCTATATACAAAGCACCTGAAACGACTGTCAACCTATTCATTAGCACAGTTTTCGATATCATTAGGGACGCACGCGATTCTTTGCTTCGACAGTCCGCACATGTGGCCATCGGGCAGCTGAGTCTTTCCGGAGTTTTGTCTACGACAGTACTTTCAAACGATGAGTGGGAGATTATCAATGATAAGTTAAAGCCGGACGCAAAGGCCGAGAGTGAAATAGCGATCACAGCAATGGGCCTCCTACATTTATCATTTTCAAAGGCCGACCATAAAGGCCCGCAGTTTACTAACTTCTTGAACTCCTTGTACGACCTACATGAAATCCGTAGCCCAGAAACACATTTCACTGTCGGTGAGGCTTTGAGTGGCGCTGCAGCGGGATGGACCTCTAAATCTATGGCCACGGAATTTGACGTCGATGAAAAGCTCCCCACATGGCAACTCTCTGATACGGTATTTGCTGAAATGTGCGACAAGATCATTACTGATTGCGGCGCATCAAAGCCTTCACTGAGGAAAGCGTCTTCCATATGGTTACTATGCCTGGTGAAGAATTGTGGTCACCTACAACAAATGCAGACCCGCCTGCGTAAATGTCAAAGGACATTCACGCGTTTGCTCGCGGATAGAGATGAAGTGGTGCAAGAGACCGGGGCCCAAGGTCTAAGCCTTGTGTACGATATCGGTGACCAGACGCTAAAGGACGACTTGGTACGTGACTTGGTGGACTCTTTTACGGCAGCTGGCTCCAATCTTGGGGGAGGTAAAGTCAACGAAGACACCGAACTATTTGAGCCAGGTGCTCTACCAACTGGAGGAGGGTCATCAGTCAATACATACAAAGATATTATGAACCTAGCCTCTGAGGCTGGCGACCCCACACTTGTGTATCGATTCATGTCCCTGGCTTCGAATAATGCCCTTTGGACCAATCGTGCAGCATTTAGCAAGCTGGGTATTAGCACTATATTCTCCGATTCAAGCGCCAATGGTTACCTGGCCAAGAACCCCAAAATTTACCCGAAATTATTTCGCTACCGATTTGATCCGAATCCAAATGTACAGCGGTCCATGAACACAATATGGCAGGCGCTGGTCAAGGACCCTGCTGCAATCGTCAGTGATCATTTTGATGAAATTATGGACGATTTGCTGAAAAGTATGCTGATCGGTCGGGAGTGGCGCGTTCGACAGGCAAGTTGTGCTGCTATTGCGGATTTAATTCAAGGGCGACAACCAGAGAAGTACTCTAATTATATGGAGGAAATCTTTCTAAAAGCGTTCAAGCTTGTAGATGACATCAAGGAGTCAGTTCGATCGGCTGCTCTGAAGCTTTGCCAGACAATAACTAACGCAGTGATCCGTACTCTGGAAACAAGTTATGCCGAGACAAGGCGAGCAGACACGATGCTAGCAGGCACTATCCCCTTTTTATTGAGTGACAAGGGTATGGAATCTGATATTCAAGAGGTTCAAGGATTTGCTATTGGAGCTTTAATCCAGATAATAAAGAAAAGTCCCGGTCAGCTGTTGCGCCCATTTGTTCCCAGCGTGATGGAACAATTCTTGAACTCTCTAAGTTCACTAGAGCCACAAGCAGTCAACTATGTCCATCTCAATGCAGATAAGTATGGGTTAACGGGCCAAGAGATCGACAAAATGAGGCTATCCAGCATACGCACGTCTCCAATGATGGAAGTCATTGAGCGATATCTGATAGATATGCTCGACGAAACTAGCATGAAGGAATTCGCTGACAGTCTGGAACGCGTGCTTCGCTCTGCAGTTGGGCTTCCAACGAAAGTGGGCTGCAGTCGTGTACTAGTTCTCTTGAGTATGAGAACAGTCCTATTTCGCCCTTATGCGGATCGTTTCATCAAGCTTCTTGTAAAATACGTCGTTGACCGCAATGACACGGTCAGTGCGTCTTATTGTACATCAATAGGCTACCTCATGCGACTAGCTTCAGATGACCGAGTGCTAAAAACAATTGAACATGCGAAAACTCTATATCTGACTGCGGAAGACACAAGCCAGCGAATCATCGCAGCGGAAATTTTACACTCCACGTCTAAGTTGTCCAACGACCGATTCATGGCATTTGCTGCGACTGCCTTGCCTTTCATATTTGTTTCCAGGTACGATACTGATGAGCATGTTCAGGAAGCATTTGAGAAGACATGGCAGGACAATGTGGGCGGTAATCGTGCGGTATCGTTATATATAAAAGAAATTACCAGCCTTGTTTCAGACAATCTCGATTCTCCTCGCTGGATCATTAAGCATACTGCAGCATTGGGGTTTGCGAATGGCATCATGGCACTTGATTCCGAGCTGGATCTTGCTACTAGCGAGTACCTATGGCCTGTTCTGGAGAAATCATTGGCTGGGAAAACATGGGATGGTAAAGAAGTTGTTGTGAAAGCTTTTGTGAAATTCACCAGCCAAGCAAAGAATCTATGGCTACAGAAGCCTCGAGTTGGTGATACAATGAAGGTAAATACTTTCTACGTTTCTCGTTCCCCCATGTTTCAAAAGTATTTGACCTGATTTGCTTACCAACCTCTCAGGCAATCGCAATCAGGGAGGCTAAACGGATTAACCCAACATATCGCCCACATGCTATCACTGCTTTTGGTGGGATTGCTCAAGCGCGCCAAGACCTCAATTTGATGTCAGACGCCGTTGATATTGTTTCTCGGGTACTCAGTGAATTTGACGAGGGAGAGGACTCAATGGACATCGACTCGGGCAGCGGTCAAAAGAACAAGTACTATCTTGACACCCATTTATCCGTCAATAACTAACCACCAATAGACAAACCAGAGAGGATACTTTGGTGGCTTGTGTCAGATGCCTCTTGCAATGTATCAATATAACATGCGCGGCATCGGCTGAGGGTAAGTCAACTCTCCCTCGCTTTGCCGTTATATAGGTTTTGCTGACTATATACACAGCTACCAACAGCTATGTGTCAGAAGTAAAGCGGCTTCTGCATGAAGCATCGGATAATGGAGGCAGAACCGTGCAGATTGCGCTGTACGAGGAACTTCGCATGTTTTTCAGTAGAGCAGCAACAGGGGCTCTAGAAGCACAAAGCAAGGAACCTAAGCTGGGCGAACTGCAAAAGTCTTTGGCGACCCTGGCAGGCGAAATGTTGTCTCGTCAGATAGATGTGACTGCCGAAGCAATCCGAAGAGAACGTGCGCAGGCCGCAATGTCATTCATTACGCTCTTCAAACAACTTGATATTGGGCTTGATATCGGTGGGGAACTGTGCGGGCTACTGAAGACCTGGAGGGAGGGCGAAAGATCCGGGCCGGTGCAGCAAGTCCTAGACCAAGCCTTGGCAAGACTCATGCAATGAAGCATGAGTTGTCCACATCGCAACGAGCACGGGTAGCAGCTAGAGTCTATCGGAAGTATCCGAAAGGGCCGCAATATTATTCAACTAGTAAGCGTCAGCCTATCAGAGGAACTTAAAAGTGACCGACAGAACCTAAGGGCCGCATAAGGTTACCGGCATCGAGTTCCTTCGCTCGATGATGATGAGATGCCCAAAATATTGTCCCATAGACAGAATCAAGATCCTTCATGAAACAAACATGCACCCATGAGTGAATAGTTCGGTTGAGCCTGCCTGCCAATCATACACGGGAATGAGCTATTGGCTCCTGTTGGTTTAGAAGTGGATTTTATATTTTAGGTCCACTAGTAGAAGGGCATACAAATTGAAAACTGGATCCGCTTGGAGAGGAAGATCCAGACCGGCCCAGGCGCGTGTGTCTGAGGGCCTGGGGATCCCGCAACCTATGGGGTTTACTTCTGAGTGGCCAGTGATATCCATGTCATGGTGCCTGTACCATTAGCGTAGTCTATTAGTACCTGCGGGTCAGCATGAAGTAGTAGTATTATCTACTACTAGTACTAGGGCTAGACCCCCACCACCACGGCGTACAGACCCTAGTAAGGTAGAAAATTTAGGAAAGGATCCAACACGCTCAGAAGAAATAGATTATGGAGGAAGAAAAAAGAGAGCATTATATGGGGAATAGGCTGAAGGAATGACAGGTATTAACTAAAGCAGTTGCATAGTTTGATGGTAAAGAAATCTTCCCAATTTGCGGTGGCTGCTCTGAGAGAAACTGACTGGATACCTGATAAAGTTCCGCCGGAGGGGAACTGTCATGTCATGAAAGACTAAAACCTACCCAACTGCCGGTCCATTACCAGCTGCTAATTTAGTCTTAGTAAGGTGGGAGACATGCTGACTTCTGTGAATCGCTTTTCTGTACGGTATTGGGTCAGATGACATTGGTCCCGGGCTGACTTTTGGTTCATTCGAAGCATCATCTTGGTCAATGTTGACTTCCTGGGTGGAAAAAAGAGACCCACTCAGAAAATATATATCTCTCTTAAAATAAAAGAAAATAAAGGATACAAATGAAGGGAAAGAAGAAACCGAAAAGAAAAGACACTGGGTCATCATCCGACCCGCAAGAATCTTCACCCATCCACATGGTTGGCAGCACCGTTCGGAATGCGCCATTCGTCCTGCTTGCTCTCTCGCGCTAATGTAGATGCTGACTAGGGTACCAAAACTGAACTCTTTCGTCCAATCCTTCGCCCTCTAGAGGGGCAAACAAACATTGGGCTGTCCAGATGGGAGTTGCCAACGACCTTTTCCGATTTGCCTCTCAATTGAGGCCGTAAGGTACCTGAAGACCGCCACCACTACAAGGCTGGCTGATGCAGGAGGCTTCCTGGGTCTTGTCTAATGTTCGAAGCCTAAGCTCGTCTTGCAATCAAAATCCGTGCTATGGCTGCTGTTTTTCTTTCCTTCTTCTTCTTCTCCTCCTCCTCCTCCTTCTTCTTCTCTTCACTCTACCTCTGATCAAAGGTCAAAAATGTAGGTATCATACATAGTCTGATCTTGGTCTACCTGGCATTGTATTCTAGCTTCATCGGTATATTATTCTACTGATACCGTCTCTTCGTGCTATCCTTGGCCTGGGCTTTGCATAGATAAAACGTGGGTTTACCAGAAGTATCCGTCACAGAGTTTGACGCATAAGTCTCAGATGGCTCCCCTATTTCTGTACGAGTTGGGAGCTGACTCTCAACGATGAAAAGTCGGATTGTCATGATGACCGTCATAAGTTTAGTCCGGTCGAACAAACGGGGCAAGATATCGAGGAAACGCACTCTGTGGCTACCCATCATTGCTCCCAAAGGTACAACTTCGAGCCCCGGTGTCAATCCTGTTGTACCTGTAAAGACTTCGATTTTGCGCTCTCATGGACGGTTTCCACCGAGATCTCGGACAGGTTGCTGGTACGTTCGTTGCACTAAGATTCTAATGGTTTTGTAGGAAAGTTCGGCTCATTTCACTTCTAGGACGTGTAGAGTGCGCCGATACCCCCCATCGCCATAATCCTTTTCATATATACAATGGGCGCTGGCCTAGTATGCTAACTTGTCTTATGTGGATGTAACAGAGCCGTAAAGGTGAGATGATCCTTGAATACTACTCTAACAGAAGAATTCTATGAATGCTTGTAGTAACTCAATGGACGTACAGTCAAATGTGACGAGAAACATCCCCGATGTAATGTACTAAAAAAACCCTTTCCTTGGGCGACAGGCACAGGCTGATTTGATCAAGCAATGTATCAGGTTGGGTCATAATTGTGACTACCGGCCACGCTTATCCTTTAGAGACGACACCCGTCGGGTAATTGAACGGATGTCAGATGTGGAGACAGTTGGCAATCTTGTTTGGGACCGTGAGGCCGTCTTCCATTTTCTTCTTGCCTAATGTTACGTACAATACGCTAACTCAGGTACTACCAACAGCTCATGTGTGTAAAAATGTCAGGCCTCCTTCTGCGGACTACGGATTACCAGACCTGCTGCCTTCCTTCGCGACACTCACCTCTGACGAGGAACGGGAAAGGAAAGCTCAGTCATCTATTCCCGGCACTTATACTGTTATAATCATGCCGGAGAGCTTTTCCTATAGTCCTGGACATGTCGATGAAAGATCTGGGGAGCAATACAGGGGCTCAACACCAAGTTCCTCAGTAGATAGTGGGCGAAGTAGCCAGCGGAATGATAATCCAGAAGTGAACGATCCAAATATCGTCATACTCAAGACATTTCCCGACGCTAGGAGATACTTATGTCCATACCGCAGAGGTTCCACTCAAACGCTAGAGTCTTGCCCTCAAGACTCCTCATATTCACCCACGGTCTCGGTATATTCAGCTGATTCGAGCACCCTAGATAATTTTATTACGCAGGAGCAAACCAAGCTGATAGATTATGAGGCGATACTACTATCTCATCTTCGCAATGTGGTATGGCCCAAACTGGTCCCCCAGGGAATCTGGTCAGATGGTTCAGACGGCCATAGACTGGGTGTCGAAGTTTTGGAACAAGAAGCTGCTATCTGCCCACCTGTATGCCGCGTTTATCCAGTTATCCTATTCTATGAATAATGACTAACCACTCTACATAAAGCTTTTTCAGGCAATGATGGCAATATCTAAGCTCGGTCTAGACCGTCAAGGGAACAGTGTAGACATGAACGTCATGAATCCCCACCAGCGAGATTTCCCACTTCCACAGAACATCCTCCATCACAACGACAATCTTCTATCTGACGGGCTTTTTCTTACGCAATTTCTACTGCTCATACACGAGGTAGTTCTCTTGTAACCCCTGTATTTGAGATCTCAGGTACAAAAAGGCTGACATCTAATTTTTAAAGGCCATGGCTGCCAAGCCAGATGGGCCGAGCCTCTGGCCTTACCATATATCCCAAATGCTCGAGATTACGTTCATGAGGCAATCGGCCTTTGGAGTGGAGCGATTTCCGTTCGTCATCTGGTGGATCTGTACCATTGATTTTTATGCCCTTCTCAGCGGCGCAGGCACAGGAGATTATGTCAAAACGGTTTTAGAAAGCGGCCTGCTCCCCTGGCCCGAGTCTCTTCTTTCCTCTATCGGCTCTAGTGGATCCGATGCCATCGATTCGCGTGGGCCTGACAATCTAACATTACTGTTGCAGCTGTACAAAGACATGTTCGGGCTAGCTGTCCAGTTAGGGCTAGCTATTACAGACATGAAAAAGCTGGGCGTATCTTATTCATACCCCCTAATCACTCTACAACAACGGTGTTTCGATCTACACGAAGACTTCAGGAGACTTTGGGACTCTTCGGATATTCGCTGCTGGGCCGAGAATCAAACGAGGCTACCAAAACAACTACAAAGTATTTGGGAGCAGGTTGGTCAAATTTTTCGTTATGCTATCTCTCAGTTTTCAACGCTAAGGCCAGTTCATCAGATTAATGTACTCTTCCATACTTCACTTCTCTTTTACTACACTAGCACGTTTCCTGAGCAATGCATTGTCATGGGCGAAAGACCCGAGCAGAAAGTGTATCACCATACGACAATGATCTTACAACATACAGAGGCGACGATCGTGGATATCCAAGGCACTCCTCCGCACTTCATCGTCTTCCCCTTGTTCCTGGCGGGAATTGCGGCGGAAACGATCGATCTCAAAGTCAAGGCATGGGAGCTGCTCTCAAATCTAGAGAAAAATGAGATAGGATATAATGCGTCTACGACGTGCTACATGCTCCAACTCGTGTATGAGTACCAGATGCAGCGGTCTAGTAATAGTGGCAGACCATTCCCGTGGATTGACTGGGTTGAACTCTTGGCTGAACGTGGCTTTCGGTTAGTCAGTTACGGATGAGAAGGGTGACTGGGAACGGTTTTTATTTTTATTATTATTATTATTCCAATATTTTTGACTCTTAATATATTTATCATGCTTATACATGTATTCATCCTTCTAATCTTTGATGTCTATGGGAACGCCGGCATTCTGGAATGGCCGCAGTTTCAACCTGAGGCAAGCATGCGGTGAACCATGGATTTCCAGATTTAAAATCGGCTGCGGGCCGATCCTATATAAAACATACTACCTAATGGGTCTATGACAGTATAATTAGAAAGGTCTGCAAGAACATACATCTGTTCTGGCAACAAGGAATTATGCAATGCTATTTGTTCTCAAAAGCCCCTCCACAAGTGGCGCTCCAGTCTGACTGAGCCAATGATGATCGCTAAGCGTCTACACCAGAAACCCCTCGGCGGCTAAACCATGACCTGGGACTCTGGGAGGTGATCGCCGAAGCATTTGGAACGAAGCTGCCTATTTTCCACGAGAGTATACTTCATTTTATTTATTCACGCTTGTCGCCCCTTTCCTGTCCTCGTCGGCTGAGGGCCTGGGTGAAAGTGACAACGACTATCACTTAGGGTTCTCCAAACCGGTAGGTGTTGCTGCCCCCCGCATCTCTATGGGGCGTCTTTTCTTTTCCTAAACGCCCCCCGCTCTCGTTACCTCAATCACATTGACCCATGATTGGCAACATAATTGACTTAATATAGGTTATTCTTGCCCGGGTCATGATGAATCCCAGCAGGGGCCTTCAAGGCAATTACTCCGACGAGGAACTGTTTATCCATACTCCAGGGCGATCGCCGGTCGAGTCCCCCGTTGTTGGACCACTGCGGATTAGCAAGAGAGACACACCATCACCTGCGCCACAAGGCGCTCCCCTTCCGTACCCTGACGACCGGCCAAATCCCCAGAAAATGCGCAGCTCAAGTACGAGTCATTCAAGTCCGACGGTTGATGGTGGACGCACAGGCGGCTCACCCACGAGTGCAGATAACATGTCTTTCATGCCTGTTGCTAACACTGGTCCATCCAGGTCGGACTATCCGGCGGCTTTACGGCCGCGGGATGGTCGCGAGCCTAAGCCTGCGACTTTGGCAGAACGACGAGGCAATGTCCCAAAGCCCCTGCCTGAGTCTCCCGCCGGTGATACGCCGGACAAAGAGGGGCTGTTTGTAACGAGATATCAGCGAACTCCTGCTCCATCGGCACTTTCCAACGGGACCCAGCTTGATGGGACTGCTCACCCGAACTACCGTCAGCAGTACTACCCACCTCCTCAGGCCGCAACCTCGTCAGAACCTTCCGCGAGGCCGCCGACAGCACAAAGCCTACAGACTCCTAGCAGTGCAATTAATCGCATTAGCTCAACAGCATCGACGTCGACAACTCGCGCCCAGCGGGGTTCCCCCCCACCTCCAGAAACCCCAATTGTTGAGCCGGGCCAACAGAGAGCATCGGACATCGAGGCACGCTATGCGGCTTCGGGAATTGCAGGCACTTCAGCTCTAGCAGGCTTGCAAGCCCAAAGCTCTGCGGCACAAAGAAGAGCCGAGCAGTATGTGGGTCAACAACCAACGAGTCAGCCGCCCGTCCAGAGGCCATGGACACCAACGGAGCAGCCAGGGAGCCAACCTCATGGGCCTCCCACAGTATATCAAGGCGCTGAAGTTGTATCTACGGAGAACCTCCCTGGAAATCCTTTCTCATCCCAATCTGTAGCAAACTCAGGGCAGGCAGTGCAAGTTCTGCATCATCCAAGGATCCCGTCAAATGCTCTGGAACAGGACCTAGAAAGGATGCGCATAAGCTCTTCACCTCCTCCTGCATACTCCAGCGTATCTGGTCCGACCGCGTCCCAAGGTTACCCAAATGAAAAGCAGCGCGCTCAGACAACGCCAGGTTATCAGACTTCATCAGCGGTGCATCCCGCCACAATGGCGCCCATCAATGCAGCCACAAATTCTGCGGTACTCGAAGTTTCGGCTCAGGATCATCCGGCGTTTGCAAATGACCCAAGGCAAGAACAACCATTAGAACAATCCCTACAAAATGGCACGCAAACCGGCGTCCTGGATGGGCAGCAACAGACAGTTCAAGAGACTCAAGCTACAGTGTTACCTACCTCTTCGGGAATCCCACCAGCCTCTCCTCCTCCACTCCCCGAAGGATGGATTGCTCATATGGACCCCAACTCAGGCCAGTACTACTACATTCACCTCCCAACTCAGTCGACTCAGTGGGAATTCCCGAAGGGGCCCACACCATTGAACCTCAACGAAACTCCTTTGTCACCGGTGGGAAGCATATATAGCAGCCATCCTCTCGCTTCCCCGGGTTTGTCGGCCTTTGGTAAACCATTGGCGTCCCCTGGGATTCCTCTGACTCCAGGTTATGAGAGTCTACAGTCACCAGTTGTTGCAGGGTTTACTGGTCCTCCACCAAATAGTGGGGTGGATTTATACAAAATTGCACCAACGAATGGTGTTTACTTTGGGCCATACCTTCGCTATGTCAATATGAATCTGGAGCACAGTATTTGGCTAGGTTCCATTCTACTTGTTACCGACGCTGCGCAGCCTCCGACGATTCATATCCATCAGAGCGTTGATTTGTCACCGAACCCGCGTCAATTGAAGGCATCCGCTATCGCCGTTCATCAAAGGTGGACGTTCTACAAGTACGACGTTGACTTGCAAATGGAAGAATCTGGCCCCGCAAAATGGACCTACGCAATCACGTCACATCTGGGCTGCACGCGCTACGAGTTCTTGGTCGCTGGCCGACATGAAACGAATTGGCGGTTTATCACAACTTCGGGGAATGACTTTTCCCTCAACGTGAATGCTAATGAGCGGTCTCGTCTTGGGGGTGTGAGTTTTATGTGGAAGGACATCATGCAAAAGCACAATGAAATCGGGGGGTTCCACACTCAGCTGTGTCTGGGTGGACAGATCTATGCGGATAGAATGTGGAAGGAGATCCCTTCGCTCAAACAGTGGCTTGCAATTCGCGGCAAAGAGGCTCGAAAAAGCATGCCTTGGACTGCTGCACATGAGGAAGACGTCTCTCGTGCATACTTCCATTACTACACTAGCCACTTCGATCAGCCTCACCTGCGAGAATCCTTCGCCCAGATTCCTTATGTTTGTCAAATTGATGACCATGACATGTGAGTAACCGTCTATCCTGGATAATACTGTATGCTCGGCTGACGTTCGGTAGATTTGACGGTTACGGGTCGTACCCTGAACATATGCAGTTCTCGAATATGTTCAAAAACATTGGACGCGTTGGGACTGAGATGTATCTGCTTTTCCAGCACCATACGACACTTGAATTGCTTCGCAATGCCAGCACTGACATGGACTTATTCACCATTACTGGCACCGGCTGGCATTTTGTTAAGTTCCTTGGGCCGGCCGTGGTTGTCGTTGGCCTTGATTGTCGGTCGGAGCGCAACCCACACCAAGTTGTCGCTGGACCTACATATCAAGGTATTTTCCCCAAAGTCGCAATGCTACCGCCATCTGTACAGCACTGTTTGTGGATGATCTCCGTGCCAGTCATTTACCCACGCTTGGAGACTGCGGAACATATTGCAAACACTGTTGCTTCGGGTAAAAGAGCGGTTACGGGTGCATACAATGTCCTTGGCAAAGTTACGAGCTCTGTGGCGGGTGTGGTTGGCGCAAAGGAAATGGTAGGTTCTGGATTCGATTCTGTTAAGCGTGCTGTAGGCAAGTCTGGCCTTATGGGAGGCATATTAAGCCCGTTCGGAGAATTCGACCTGATGGACGAGCTCCGAGATCAGTGGACTCATGAATCCAAGGTGCGTTTGATGTTCTCTGATCCCCGCTCCTTTTTCGGCCCTAATAGTTCTATGTATATGTAGGATCTTGAGCGAACGTACTTCATTCGCACTCTCCAGGGTATTGCACATCAGAAGTTTCTCCGTATGACTTTTCTTTCCGGATCTGTCAACGTGTGCGGTGCAGGATTGGTTCACGATCCAGCCCATCCTTCTGACTACAGGACCATGTATCAAATCATATCGTCCGCTGTTGTGAACAATCCTCCACCTTCATATGTCATCAAGCTCCTTCACAGCAGCAACAAGCCGCTCTATGTTCCGGCTAATGGACATCGTTCCTCTCCTTCGCAGCCTACTGATACAAAGGAGGACATGATGGAAATATTCCAGACCGACGTCACAGGACAAGCTCGTGAACACCGTAAGCTGATGGGTCGCCGGAATTACGCTGCTATCGTAGCATATGATCCTGAAACGGTCAATGCGATGTATGGCCAAGCACCTGCGGGCCATGGAGACAGGCTGAATCTTGCCGTGGATTTTATGGTCCAGGGCGATGGATCCTATGGGGCGGTTGTCAAATATGGGCCGGTCATTATCCCAAGCTTAGGACATGTGAAGTGAAGTGTATTTCAGTGAAAACAAGGGTATTGTATTATCTCTGCTTCCCCGTCTACCTTGCCATTATAAGTCACAGTTTGTTGTATGCCCCCTTCGGGCCTGCTTCTCTTATTGCTTACTGCTTACTGGACATGATTCTATGACATATCCTAGATTTATCATTGAAGCTATCATACCTATATTTCACGTATTCATAGTACTGTTTAAGTTCGAATTTTGTGTTTGTGATAGCTCGTTCTGTGAATACCCAGTCTTTGCCGTCAGCATTTGCTTAATTATCAATCAGCTAGCTGTCTTGATCAGGAACACACTAGAATTAATCCTATGATAGTAATTCAAGGCATGCAGTGCAAGCTAACTGTAGGAATCATATTCTCTACATGCTATATACAACACCCTTGTGTCTCTGTCCAAAGCTTAGGGTCATCAACTCTATCTCTCGGTCGGTGGACCAGCAATAAGAAATAAGACAAACAAAGGCTAGAAAGGCGCTTAGTCTCTATCACCCCTTGATTGCATATTAACCAATAATTTATCCCAGGTTTAGAACACCTAGGAATAATGATTTGTTTCTTTGCCTGTTGGATCACCGCCAGGAACGCAGAGACCTACCCGCCAGAAGTAGTCTCGGTGAGCAAAGAATAGCTCCCAGAGTCGGTATCTGGAAGGAATAAGATTCCACGGCAGACGAAGCGGTATCTGTTGCCTTTCAGCGTCGCTTTGGGAGCCCATCGCTGATGGAGATCTGTCGCTATCAGACAAAACCACCTGGTCTGTCAGGTCCGTCACTCTATGGCGCCACTCGTGCTTCGCTGCACCCAACTTGATCTCGTGAAGTATGGCTCTCAGGTTACTTTGCTCCCCGGTGATACAGTGCGCATCTTTATTCCCATCACAAAATATAACGTCGGATTCGGAGGGCGGGAGAACAGCTTTTGAGATGAATATTTCTCCTGCGTGCATCTCATATCCCCATTCTTCTAGTGGCAGGAGAGGCACAGGGTCATCCACGTGAGTTACCCTCCGGAATTGCCATTGTTGAGCATCACCCTCAGGTGAAGCCGTCCCGAGCTTGAACGCCTCATTAAGAAAATTAACAAATTCCTTGTTTCCGATTTTAGGCTCTCCAAACGTTGTCACCTGCGGCTCCCAGTCTCGCATTTGCATCTCAAGCCCAGCCAGCGCAGCAACTGCCCCACCAAGCGAGTGACCGACAAGCACTACTTTGTAGTCACGATACTGTTTCCTTGCTGCTGAAACATGCTTGAGGATGATCGGGCGAGTGTTCAGCCACGCGGCCAGGAATCCCGCGTGGACTGTGCAATTACGACATCGTAACAATTCCTTATCCTCCCGGCCATTAGGGTTATATGGTACGTACGCTTGTGGGTAGGCTGAAAGGTCGATTATAGCGTCTGTTATTGAATAGGTGCCACGGAAAGCAACAATTATGCGCTTTGCATGTGGGAAATGGGACAATGCGATGTAGCCACACGAATCCGAGAGGAAGGTACCGGTGCTCCACGTCTAGACAGCTTTAATGATTTGTTGTGCCGCGATGTCAGAGAAGAGTCGAGGCCTTAAAAAAAAAACAAAAAAAAAACAAAAAACTCACGGTGATTAACTCAAAGCCTGGAAATTCATCACACCGACTCAAACACCGGAACGGTTTCTGTACTCCTGTACTGCCGACACAGTACGAGACGTCAACAATGCGCGATAATTCTTCCAAAGAGGCAAAGGTTTCGTGCGAGACTGTGTTGTCTGTTCTGTCGCTTTGGCCATATGTAGAGGCTCTGCTTGTTCTAGGGGAAATCAGTCTAGCAGTTGAGCACGTTCCGTATAGTAGGATAGATAGGACAGTAAGGGTCACTGTAAAAATTTCATCAAATTTCATCATCGTCATAAAGGGCCGCTCTGTCTTCAGACCTCATGGTTGTTATCATTGTTTGTCAGGAGACCGTAGTAAGGGCACCAATTCTGTCTGGAGATATGCGGCTCGTGACCTATAATCAAAATGACGTCGAGAATCTGGGGAAGTCTATGCCTATCAGAGACTAGCGGGAACCTGTATGAAAGGTTCTATTGTATTGCACAGGTATTGGCCAGTAAGCGCATCTGTGTCATCTGTTACATTCTACTGAAGTTATGTGCAACATCTCTGTAATTTTGAAAACACATTTAATCTACACCCAGTCTACCCACTAGGTGGATGGGAAGGCCTTTCTCTTCTTTGTATTGTTTAGTTTACCTATATAGTCGAGACTACCCCATCTTGTGAAATTGGCCATATGTTGAGTGATAAGTGAGCACCAGACTCATTTGGTTTAACCTATATGGTCCAAACTACCACACGGCCATCAACACCACTTGCTGTTGGAAAAATTAGTTTCAAGACTAATTGGCTTATGTATCAGCGTATGCAGACGGCCCCAAAACTTACTACTAAATTTGCTGACAACTCCGTTCGCCTCTTCATATATGCGAACTGTATTGATAGTATTCTGATGGACAGTCTTGAGTTGGGTATCGGCCTGGGTCTGTCCCTTGAGATCCATTTGACGGAACATATTAAGAGCAGACTCCTCGCGAACAGCACCGACACCGGAACCAGACTTGTTTTCGATAGTTCCTGTAAGCTGCCATCCATTCTCGTCCCCATGGAAGCGGTACGGCTCGCAATCCTATTCGAGTAAGTAAAACAGAGCGTTTACTAGGACATGTCGAGTGAACTCACGTGGCCAGCAGCGATGATCTCGTTCTCTCCGTTCCAGATCAAACTATTGAACGGTAAGAAGCGAGTGGTGATGTTCAACATAGCCTGAGGAGGTTGGTCGGGTGCACTAGGGTACACAACAGTGACACTACTGTCATGTCCAGTGAAAGCAAGCACGTTTCCACTTGGAGAGAAGGACACTCCTTGAATCCATCCCGCCGAGTCATTCAGAAACTCCCCACATATAGTGTTGAATGGGAGACGTTCTCCCCAGGCGCTCGGCTCGGGGCGGGTATCAACACCTTTAATGTAACTAGAGAGAACTCTCGCGTGAGAATCGGTCGAGCCTGCAGCCAGAAGAACAGAGTTCGGATGCCAAGCAAGTGTGGTGATGGTACTCCGTATAGGCTTCTTCAGGTGTTTCGAAATCCACCAGTCGTTTTCTTCCTCAAAGTAGCAAACGGCGATCACACGGGCCCCTGAGCCAACAGCAAACTTTTGTTCAGATGGAGACCACCTCACAAAGGTTGCAGCTTTGTTGATCCGAAGCAGGACCAAAGTCGGTTTCCAGCCAGTAGAGGTTCGCTCCCAAACATATGCATTGCGATCTATATTTAGTGATGGGTCAGACTATGGATTTGGAACGGGAATGGAAGCAAGTACCCTGGGAACAGGTAACAACCCGGCCACTGTTAGGAGCAATATCAACGCCTGTCACAATCTTTTCATGGCCTTTGAGTTCATCAGTTAACGAGAACTTGTTACCCGCTTTCTGGTAGAGCTCCACATTGCTGTCCCGAGCAACTGCAAGTGTTGACTTATCAGGGGAAAAAGAGTGATCAGCAATGGGGTTATGAAAGAGGTGGTGAACTTCCGGGGTAGCCATTGTAGCCCAGACGACAGGAGGAGCTCTCTACTGTCGGTCAATTATGAATAACGATTGCTTCTGAAATTGTTGACGCAGTTAAGTGATCGCGCCTGAGGGGACGTAACCATCAATGACGCGTGATTATATAATACATATCACATGATCTTCTCTCAAGCTGGTCCAATAGTAGCACGCTAGACACTCGGTCCCAGCAACAAATCCGCTGAATCCAGTATCACCGCCCTTATTTCTCATATTAGCTTCTAAGAACATTCTCCTCTACCTGGCCTTGCCCACTAGGTCGCCTCATATCAAGCAACTACAGCGCTTATAAGTGACAAGCAATGGCATCTAAAGGTGCTCCTACGCGCAATAATCCTTCGGGCAAACCCGGTTCAGCCGCTGGTCTTCCAAACCAAACGTCAGTGAAAATCCCCTCTTCCCATACTCGACACCAGAGCTTCTGACAATCCTTCAGCCTCTATTGTACCAATCTTCCGGATAAGCTTCCCAAATATGACCTACGTCTCTCGCTCTATATGCTTTTTTCCACCTATGGTACAGTTCTAGATGTTGTGGCTATGAAAACAAAAAAGATGCGTGGTCAAGCCCATATTGTATTCAAAGACGTCCAAGCGAGTACTCAAGCAATGCGCGCTCTCCAGGGGTTTGAATTCTTTGGGAAGCAAATGGTATGTTTCACTCCATATTGTGCCATTAAGGACATGCCATGCTCATTCATTTGGGATCTAGAAACTTGTCTATGCTAAAGGTACATCGGATGTGATTGCTAGGCTCCGTGGGGCCTACAATGTGTCGACAACTGTTTCTGCACCAGCTGGAGGTGCCTCAACGGATCTTCAAAAGTCCATCTTCAGCGGACCTCCTGGTTCAACCGCATTACCCTCAAGACCCACTGAAATGAATGGGGAGGCGGCATCTCAGGGAGTCAAACGACCCCGTGAGGAGGAAAGTGATGAAGGAGAAGCCCCAATGGATGAGGAAAGCGATGTGCCCATGGAAGATTCGTCGGACGAGGATTAAGCTTTCCCGACCACAAACTGGCCGGGAAAGAGTGGGGAGGAACAGAACACCCTCGCCAGGCTGTGCCTGCTTCACAACAATTTAACCTAAACCATGGAGGTTTTGCACGCCCTCTTTTGCAAAGAGTTCATGTGGCAGGTGAAGACTGACGCGATTGCCAACCATACCGAGCCATATAATGAGATACGCCTCGGGCGTAACCCGCTGCTGGCCTGCGATTTGCTTCATAGCGTCTGCGGTATTGCATGGGTGAACGAAGAACGCCGGAATTCCGGATTGTGGATGGTACTACGAATCATAAGCGACAATGCACGGAATGGCCCCAAGAGTCATTTGCATATACTCCAAAACTAATGCCACCCATGACACCAACATCTTGAAGTTCCTTTCTGTACTGGTCTGGTACCAGATATTGGTAGACTTCGTCTATCCCCAACGGCCTGGGATGACTGTCCCGCCGTAACGTGAAATACAAAACAGGGACTTGGTATGTGGGGGAGAGAATAACGTCATGTTCTATGTGTAAACAGTTGCTAGAGTGGGATGCGCGAATGAGGGCCTCCTGTTGAGATACTGGTCAGATAACCCCAAGAATGTACAATGGCACAAAGGATTCTCCACAGACAGGATCATCTTCACAAATTTCCACTTCCGGTTCTTCAATATCTACAGATGCGGACAGTGTGTTATCGTAGTAGGGGGTACTGGTATTGTGAATGCTCCGCGATATCTTCAGAACTGCACCGGTTGCCTAAAAGAAACAATTAGAAAAGAGTAGGTGTGGAAGCAAACCCAAGAAAGAAAAGACCCCGCATTCAATTCTGAAACACAGCCATCGATGACCAGATCAATTGTCATTGGACGGATTTTGGAATAAGCCCAAAGAAAAGGCAGCCGCTACCTGTTGTACAAATCGGATCGAGGACCATCCCACCCCGTCTAAGTTGCCCAACACATGAATGCGATCCAGGAAGGCGCGACAGGCGCATTCGAATTCCTCTGGTGTGAGAAGAGGAAAGGCCGATAAAACCCTCTGGCTCGAAAGTGAAGACGATGCCATGCGACTGGTAAAGACGCGGTGTGATTCTACCTCCACTGACCGACAGGGAACATCTGCGGCAGGCGCTTTTTGCATTGATGTGATCTCTGCTGACTCCTCTAGATGCACACCGATCCAGTGTGCGTTGTCTCAACCCAACGCCGTTCTTGGCGTAAGAATGATCTTTTACGAGGCTTATTGTTTGCAGCAGCAGTACGTGCCCATCAATCCAACTAAGAGTTCACAGCACTACTGTGGAGTATTCGGCGAACCCGAACACGGAATCCAGATTTGGCCAAGCGAAACGGCAACAAAAAAAAGTTTTTACTGTGTAGAGAGCGGTAAAGATCGCCAGTCTAATGAACAGATCATAGATCCCGATAATGGGGAGTGGGGGTTTGTGGCTGAGTTCGTGGAACAAGTAGTACTATATATGTACAGTACCAAATTCAAGTTTCCTCCGGGTTGTATCAGACAGGTATCTATAATGACTGTACAGTACGTAAGCCATCTAAAACTGAGTACTAAGGTAGTAAGTACTATGTATGTACTGTACCTAATCAATGTACTCAGTACTGATCGGCTCTATCCTCGCTCTCCTCCCTTTCCTTTTCCTCTTCCCCTTCCTTTTTTATTTCTTTTTCTTTTTTTCTTCTAGCCATTTATTTGTTCACATATAACAAATCTCAAAAGAAAGAATGAAGCCCATGGTAATTCATAGTACTCTAATAACTATTGAATATGGTATATTTTATAATCACCAGATAATTATAAATTTTCCGACGATCATTATTTCTTACTTTTTCTATGCAATGACCATCATCGTGGCTGAACTTTTTTTTTCTTTTCGGGTCTTCCTGTTTGCGGCCAAGATTCCATCATAGCCACCCAATCATGCTGTCAAAGCTCTCCCCTGGCCTGGCCCGAATACTACTAGTAGTAGTACTGTACTCCGTAGGTGGGTTAGTAGCTATCCGGATTCTTTCTCCCAACTACTAGTACTCTGTACTATGTGCTCTGTAGCTGAGATACTAATCCCTACTATTTAGCTACTAGAAGGATAGAACTAGTTAGGTGGTTAACTAAATTAACTAAGCTGGACTTCCAAGCTCTAAGACCTCAAGCGGTTCATCATTCGATGGATTATTTTCTGCTTTTGCCTCTTAGGTGTTTCTGGCTGCATCTCGGCTTCTGTAACAGTCGACCTGTCCGTGTTCGTTCATAGTGTCGCGTTCTCCCTCATTACAGTACTACTACTCCGTACTACTACTACCACTTACGGGGTATACCCACCAGGTTTGCGTTTGTAGGTACAGTACAATGGCCTTGTCAACCTGGCTCGCATCTCAATCTTCGTCGCCCTCCGACCGCGATGATCCGTCAATTCCGCTCCCCACGGGAGCTGTAGCGCCAGTGGGTAACGCATTCGTCATTGTTAGGTGTTTCTTGCATGTTCAACCATGGCAATCTTGTCTCTCTCCACTGCGTTATGTATCTTATTTTTCCCTTACTTGTCTCCAGTTTGACTCTGCTCGTATTCCGCTTCTTTGTTGGCTTCTCGTTATTTTTTTTTTCTTTTCCCTTTTTCCCCCTTCAGGTACATTTCTTCATCTCGTTTCAAGGATAAGCTGTGTACTGTTTTTCTTGGTGCTGTTGTTTCATTGCGTCAACCGACCTTGTATAGCCTCTTCGTCCCTCGACATCATCGCGTCTTTATCCTGGCCAAATATATTTTTGCCCACCTTCCTTGGTCTTAACATATAATCACGAGTCTTTCATTCAACTATCTTTCCACATTCCTACGGCAACTTCCACGGCCTTGGACCTTCTCATCTCCGCGGCAGGTCAACCCCAGGCCACCAAACCTTCCAAGGGAGAATCTGGAAACCTTTGCACCCTTGGTTGACTGTCTAAAACTCTTCGAAGCCTGTTCGTCTGGAACAGGCCGTCATCAGCCGAGATCTGTAAGCAGTGGCATGTGCAGACAATAGCGAGCCGTCGACGTCAGCATCTACAACATTGAAAGGAGATTGACCCTTTAATTCGAAAAACTCAGGCAAAAAAAAGGCCTGGATGCTCTTTTCGAACTACTAACATCCGTGTGGCTGCACATGTCGTGCTTGTATATTTTCTAAGGTATATGCATATATGATTTGATTTGGCAATATCAGGAGTCTTAGCCTCTACTGGGCATTGTTACTGCCCGCAAGTCATGGGAAGTTTCCTCTCCATACAAAGTGGAAACAAACAGCGCCGACCAAACCGGTTGTCAAAGCCACCATCGACTTTCACCTCCCGTTCAGCAAGTTGCCGCTCACCCCATCAAACTTCCGGCGTCGATTCTCCTGTGGCACCCAACCGTGCTCCCTGGCAAGACTCTTCGACTGTTGCTTCCGTTTCCATCAGTTCGCCTGACCCTAAATCCAATGACCGAAGGTCGCAGTCAATCCTCTCGGTATCACTGCAGTCTGAGACACCATGGACGGGCATCAACAGACCTGGAAAGCGGCAGCCCGTACCCGGAGAGCCAAATCATGTCCGCCTAGACACTTCCCACTCAGGTGTACCAGGACCTTTGTGCAGGCGAGCTTCTTTCCAGCCATCTAGGGAGCCGGACACCCTACACAGTGCCCCTCGATCTCCGTCGGACCAGCCAGGGCCGCCAAGGAGGTCCTATTCAGTCCATTCAGCTGCACAGGGTACAAGAAGCGCCATACACCAAAGCAGCCTTGAAGAAGCCGCTTCTTCGAACACCCATTTTATGATAGACAGCCCGGGCTTTTCCTTGATCCGCCGGCGCTCCTTACTTACGCGCCCCGGAATCGCCACGAGACGATCAGTAAGAGGTGTGGCTCAACGATGTCCATCGCCAATTGGACAAGAGCTAGGGTTCTCGCCCAGCTGTACCGGCGAGTCGCCCCAGCTATTCCAATGGCCACCAATAGATTGCGAGGATCCTGTCTTGCAACATACCAATCCGCTTGCTGAGGTTCGCCCGCCAACGCCTGGTGACTTCGGATACACCCATTTAGGAGCTCTTAAGCT
The DNA here is from genome assembly GCF_001792695.1 of Aspergillus bombycis. NCBI lineage: Eukaryota > Fungi > Ascomycota > Eurotiomycetes > Eurotiales > Aspergillaceae > Aspergillus > Aspergillus bombycis. Next base: position 50,067 of record NW_019170130.1, on the reverse strand, counting down.
GGGGTCTTTGCGGGTAGTGAACGGTTCAGCTTCCCCCTGCCCTAGCGACCGAAGCCGACTCAGGCCAAGCAGCCCGGCTGAGGAGACCAGTGCCGTACATACAACAGAGCTACGTTGGAGCAGAGAATATTTGACTCAAAATGATCCATCTGGGATGGTTACATCAAGTTCTCTGGATATGGGTGACCATCAAAGTGGACCTGAAGTAATTTGGGGCCCTGTGGCCGCCCCAGTGTCGGAGTACACCAGTGACGATGGCCCTAACGGGATATCATCGAATAACGGGTATGTGCCGAATCTCTTCAGAAGTAAGCCGCCTACGTCTACCGTACAGATCCCACCATTCCCCGACGTTACGAGATACGAAGATTTCCCGGCAAGTCCATTTTCTTTTGAGAAATCCCCGATTATCGCGACATCCCATAATTTATATGCTAAGGAAGCGGAAGACGAAGCTATATATGTATCTGATGATGAAACCCCCTTGGAATTCAAGAGGGAGACTTCTCAAGAAGTTCCCTGCCCGAGAAGGATGTCGCATTCGCACAGAAAAGTAGATAGTGGCTACAGCTCCGCTGCATCAGTCCGCTCTCTACAAGACAGCCGCACTAGGGCTTCTGTTGATTCCCAGGAATCAACACAACGGCCTCCAGGCTATCGCAGGTTTACACTCGGGGGCAGCAAAAGTATTGAGTTGTGCAATATAGAGAATCACCTGGAGTTGAGCCAGCAGCTTCCTATAAACCGCCATCTAAATCTTCAAGGTCCTAGAATGAGTCCTAGTGGGGTCCCCCGTGGTTGGTCAACCGACAGGGCAACAATGTGCCATGAGGCACCACAGATATCAGTCGGTGGACGCCCGAGAAGCTTATCCTTTACTTCGCAACACCCTGGTCACACAATATCCCTTTCTCGGTACTGCACACAGCTACGCCACTTGGAAGCTCCCTCTAGTGGAGTCTCGCTTCCTTCGAAACACATACCAGATACAGCCGCAATTCAAGCGGCTGATGATACCATATCAGCCGTACAGCCCTGTGAAAGTTTCGCAAGCTATAATTCAAGATTCAGCTATGACCGTGAGACAGGGCTGGAGAATTCAAATCAAAGGAAAATTGACGCTGGTATTAACGCCGACCAGTCTTACATGTTCAACTCATGTCGGTCAAAATCGGAGAAAAGCATTGTCAAGAAAACTTTGAATGTGGCGTATAAGCAAAACCCACAAGCTATAGTGGCCAATGCAGATATTCGGCATCTAGAATCAGAGATTGAGACACTTGTGGCACCCACGTCACAGCGTCCCGAAAGGGCTGTGGACGTAGGATGCGTGTATTCGGAATCCCTGAGAGGTAGAGCAAGAAGCCGAACTCTCGATATTGAGCGGCGCATGTCAGCAAAACAGCAAAACCAACAAAATACGTACGCGGTAATATCACCTTTTATCTATCGCTAATCCCTTTCTTTTTAACATGGGTGTGTTTGTGTGGCGTTAATATATTATCAAAGGTTTCACTGTGAGAGGTTCCTGGCTTGCATTTTGGATATACCCGCGTCGACGACTTTTTGTTGCTAAAGCACTATTGTTCCACTCAAGTTCCATCTTTTCTACTACTGATTTCAATGGGCAGTCAAACAACTCTTTTCTTTTTTCTTCTTTTACCCTTCTCTTTGTTGCCCCTTTCTCTTATTATGGAGGAAAATAAACATGAACTATGCGGCCCATATTTACCAAAAGCTTTTCTGCTTGGCTTTTTCTTTCCCTTCTTTACTCTTTCACTTTCTTTCTCTCTGTAGATACAATTCACGGTGCAAGAGAGACCGTAAGTGTGAGCTTCGAAGTAAACAATTTGGGGCAACATGCCCAACCTAAGGGACCCAATCGCCTGGTAGGATAGAGGCAAACATGCCGTTTGTGCATAAATGGATCTATCTAGGACTTCTGCCCGGTAGTGTCTCATCATCACAGGCCTACTGCGATCAACAACAGCGCCACCACCTGAGGCGAAACCTTGCTCTTAGCCACTCCGTCTATATTTCAGAAAGGATAGACAAATAAGAGAATAGCTACAATAAGACGAATAGTGGTTAACGGATGGTTACTTTTAGGTAGTGCACGGGCGGGCATATACTATATCATACCATGTATCACATTTTTGCTTCCTGCAGCTCCTCACAACTTATCCTGCAATGCCATGCTAATGTCCAATCTTTGAAGTTATACCCGGAGGCGTGCACCAAAAGTCCTGGGCCCAACGCTAGTAACTTTGGCCTAAGGCAATGAAACATTGTTACTGTACCGAGAATTATGGAAATAATCACATGATTACCACGTGATTGGTGACCAATTGTGTGACGCTTAAAAATAGAAAGGTGCTCGTTATTGGATGCGTATCACGTGATATGTATCCACTTATTTGTGTAAAGTAAGGCTATGACGTTGCCTGAGGCCAAGATTACTAGCGTTGGGGCCAGGACTTTTGGTGCACGCCTCCGTACCCCCAAACTAGATAGATACATATCGGCCCAAATCCTTTGCAAGAAGCAAGGGGGTTTACACTAATGGCATACCGTCGAACTATTGGTTTTTCTCGGATTATTTTACTGGCTTGGGTCATAATTACTCCGTACAAGATGAACCTTTACTTTAGGTTAAAAGTAGGTCAAATCTTCATTAAACCGTCATAAATTGTCTATAATACAGGTCATACAACAACGAGGAGACGTGCAATTCCAAATACAAAACAAGATGACCCGTAAAACTCCTTAGGACTCAAACCAGCCGTAGCATGTCAACTAAACATACTTAGTCAACCGTCTTCAAAGTCTCGTATAGACCTTTCCAAATTTATAATGGAGTTATATTATAGATTCCGGTGTTGAAATCGCACAAGCCCCATCATCCGTACTATAAAAGCCCAACAGTTGGCAATTCACTCGACACGGATTTTCTTTAAGGTCGGGGCAGCTTCCTTTGGGACAATAACCGAGAGAATCCCATCTTTCAGAGTAGCCTTGACTGTATTTTGATCTACTCTTATCGGGAAAGTAAAGGCTCGGTGAAACTTGCCAACTGGGCGCTCGGCGATCCAATATTTGTAGTGCGATTTGGTCTGCTCTTGGACGGTCACCTGCTTTGAAGATTTGGCAGATGCTGCGTCGCTTGCTTCTTCATCTTCATCTTCAACTGTTGGCTGGAGTGACTTGGCCGAAGAAGCGTCAATGAGAAATTCGGCCTGCTCGTTGGTATTGGATGTGCTGTCGCTGTAATTGCGCTCCACGCATCCCTTTATGACCAGCGTATGAGGGTCAGTGAACTCGATATCAAGGCTGGCTTGATTTACGCCAGGCAGTTCTCCATTAAGATGGTAATTGTTGTTTATTTCATAGACATCAAACCGGGGTGTGAAGGAGCGAACAGGCGTAGTCCTCCGCTTTGGGCGGCATGCTCGGTGGACATCATAGTCATCGAGTAAATGGAATAAAGGAGCAAAGTCGCCGGAGATATTGGGAAGAAAGGCCATATTTTGAAGTGACTCGCGTAGTAGTTGAGGGCTTGGTAGTATATCAGAAGTGATGCTGAGACTTTTAGTAGTGTCAAGTCAATGATTGTAAATATTGATGTATTTCGTGATATTTGAGAGGCAATGGGTAAATTATACAAGTTGCCTATCCATTTTTATATTCAAAATATTTTATTCTAGAAGGAACTACCATATCTCATTTGGTTGTACGTATAAGCAAACTGAATGCTCTAGGGGAGACTAGTATATTCTCTAGAGGTCACTAGATGGCTCTGGAGCCTTCGCTGTGCGATACGATACGATACATACATACAATATCTGTAAGTAGCGATGGATAAGATAAGAAGTTGGCCGAACCTTCTGTAACCACGAAAAGATCGATCACATAACACCCATATCTCAGGGAACAGCCCGAAATGTCCTTCCAGATGAGTTATAATGGTTAAGAGGTAGGCGACGCTAAATCAAAATACTGCAATTGTGCATACATACGTACCTAACCTCTTTGTTTTTGTTCATCTTTCAAGTTTAACTATTCACATACTATTCTACTTAGTTTACTCCGTACTTATGCTTGCTTTCTTTCCGTCTCCCCTCCCTTCCCTTTTGGTTTTTTTTTTTTTTTTTTTCAATTCTTCTTTTTCTCCCTCTTTCCGCTCCGCCGCTTTGGACCAATTTTTGACTGCGGATAGTGCTTGATCATCCAAGTTACTGGATATTGCGAATTCCAGGGGAGGAATACATTTCAAGCTGCCTATGCCCTTTGCGCAGTAAATACTCAATAGCATTGAAATCCTTTTTATTAACGGAGATATATTTTTGAAATTCCGTCCTGTGTCATGTCATGAGCAACTCCTCCACATAACGTTTAGCGGAGTCAGAACACCATTACCACCGAAGCAGGGACATACCTAGCATAAGTCTTAAAATTGCTTCTTGTCTCCTGGGCGGGGGTAGGACACCATATTAGTCTAGATGTATGTTTATTAAATGATAATCCAGAGAGGTCTGTTGCTCACTAAGGGCTTCTTTCGAATCTCTCTCAAACATTTCCGATAGAGAGACAAGACCTCTCGCTGAAGACCTGATAATCGAGCCATGACGTTTTTGCACGATGTCACAAAAGGCAATGTGTACTGTGTGATTTGCTCAGCGCATCATTGGGCGGATGTTTTGGAGATGGATAAGGAAAGGTCACCAGCTACACGGAACGTATGGTAGTGTGCTAGGCTCTAGCGCCAGCCTCCGGTCCCCGCCGGTCTGGCGGAGGAGCGAGCGGGTATCTCCTTTTCCCGGCCGAGAGACAGATAGCCCATAGCCTATAGATATGTATGTAACCTTTAAGTAGAATCAGAACATGAAAGACCTATGTCGGGGCTATTCAAATAGTAGGATCTGTTCTCCTGTCCTTTTCCGCTCTTCTCCATGGGATCGAACACCGATATGAAAATGACTACCTTCTCTGTAAGTATTATTACATTACGCCCATACTCCTATCCATACCCAGATTAATATCTGGGGTTGTCGCCCATATACCATATGTCTCATATTACTGGCACGAAGAAATAGCCATTAACTCTGGTTATCCAGCCTTGTTGCCTAATCTTATTTCTCTGTATCGTCCTCTTTCCCACCAAGTAGGCTGACTGTTTCCCCCCTCCGCCATGTAGCGTCTCATCCGCTTTCTAGCTACAGATGGTCACATTTACTATGGTGACGCTATTATGCCCACTGGTATCAGCGACATTGGGAGAGTGACCAGGGCACATGTGATTCAAGGGGATATTTTTGGCCAGCATCAAGTCACAGACCAAGTGGCTGAGGTTAAAACGCTCCTCGCACCATTATCGAGGAAGGACGTTCCAACGGTGCGTTGTTTGGGACTGAACTATGAGCAGCATGCGAGAGAATCCAACCTCCCCATCCCTAAGTATCCAGTCCTCTTCTACAAGCCCATAACAGCCATTACTGGTCCGCATGATGATATCCCCATATGTTCTATGGCGCAAGATGGGGAGGGACTGGACTATGAATGTGAGTTAGTTCTTGTCATTGGCAAGGAAGCCAAGAACATTCCCGAGGAGCACGCTTTGGATTATGTACTCGGGTATGCTGTAGGAAACGATATTTCCCATCGTGATTGGCAACTCAAGCGTGGCGGAGGACAATGGGGGTTGGGCAAAGGCTTCGATGGTTGGGCACCTTTTGGACCAGGCATCGTCTCTTCAAAGCTGATCCGTAATCCCAACGCCTTAAATATCTCAACTAAGGTCAACGGTCGAACGGTCCAGTCATCATCAACTAAAGATATGATATTCGGGGTCGCCAAGACGGTGTCATTTCTCTCCCAAGGCACCACTCTGCTGCCTGGTGACCTAATTTTCACCGGAACGTAAGTTGTATCTCCCTTCTATAGCATTACTTCGTCTTTCTTTTCTGCTCCCCGAAAAAGGACTAATCACTTACATGTCCCTCTATAGGCCGCAGGGTGTTGGGATGGGCCGGAAACCTGCAGCTTGGCTTACAAATGGCGATCAGGTTGAGGTTTCTCTGGAAGATGTGGGTTCGTGCGTTAACCGAGTCGCCTTTGAAAAGCTACCATCTAAGCTATGAAAGAGACTGTTTATTAGATGAATCTTTAGCAGGTACTACTAGACTGTACAGATTTGCATTGTCTGCTGTGGAAACATAGTCGCTATGGATTGTCTCTGCCAATAGAAATTTTATTTAGTCATGGAATTGTAAGACCTTGCTAGTTAACTCTTGCCAATGACCAAAGCTATACCTAGTTGACCTGAGCTCCATACCCCCTGATAGACTCAGCGAACGCCCAGCTCTGGGCCTCGATAGCCTGGTTTTCCTTGATCTCAATTCCCTCCGCTGTGACCACTGCAATTGAATACTTGTCCAGACTCCGTGCATCTCGATACCACAGAACCTTAAGGCATTCCCTCAAAGCCGCTTCTGCCTCACCCTTACTGATCTCCTCGAGGGGCTTCTCTTCAGGGAACAGTCGACGCAGGATGGGGATAGCAAGATGCGCACCAAACCCGGTTGCGAGATGTGGAGCTGAATATGTAGTACCGAGAAGGTCGGCTGAGCTGAGGAAAGGTTTCTCGTCTTCATCAAATCCCACGACGAGAATGTGATTCCAGAGCGGGTTGAATTCAGAGCGACGTTTATAAAGGACCTTAGAAAGGTATGTATGGAGGTTTTTGGCGTTCAGCATATTACCGTGTGTCGAATAATTTTCTCGGATATCAATAGATTCCAGAAGCCGATCGATGTATTGCATGTCTGATACATCGCCGCTGAAGCCGACCACGGCAGAGTCACCGAACGCACGCAGGCGCTTAACATCGGTGAACCGAGCGAGAGATCCGTACGATGCTGGAAAATGTCAATATTTTCACTACGAGCTTCCCACATGACATCAAAGGCCTGCGACCATACCCAAGTTATCAGCAGCGATCGCCACACCACCGTTGAACTTGACCGCTATTACTGACGTCCCAGTCACCGCAGGAGACTGGGTGTGGGTTTTCGGGCCAGTGGTCTGAAGGTATGAGGAGTTGTAAGGTCCGTAGACATCATCCCTAGGCTTGAGGTAGACAGTTAGAGACGTAAGAGCACTCATGTAATAGAGCACTTACCCGACCCCAGACTTCAGGATAGTGATTCATGGTGAAAGGTGGAATATGATGATCTCTAGAACAAATGTAACAGCTGGCGATATTAAAAAGGTGACTCAGAATAAAAGGCTTGGTTAAATTCGATTTGGAGGCTTGAAGAGGTGACTTGGTAAACTGGGCAATACGTACTCGGTTGAAGCTAGGCAGTAGAGAGCTGACGGAGCTCCTTGTTACGTTAGCAACACCCACTGGCGGCGCGCTTATCGGAATCGGTAGGTACTGTCCACGCGCTTAGCGAGTCTCTCTGCAACCCATTAGTACCTACTACCTATCTTACTATATGCAACTTCCTCTGCACCTCAGTTGTCGCATCATTTTACAACCTAGCGAAGAAATAATTCTACAATAATTTATCTTTGAATGTAGCAAGAAAACGATTATAGGCCCGAGTTGGTACTGTTACTCCTTTGTCGAACTATACAGTTGCCTTTGAGTACTCATGGATTAAGATGGGGTACAAAGTAAACCTCTTGTGCTCTATTGTGTATAGCACATTTTTATCAGTGATATGAATTTCTTTTCTCCAGTGTTAATAGTTGTCCCTTTAGGCACTGTGCACAACAATCTTTAAGAGCTCCCAATGGGCAAGGTCTGATCATGTTCATGAAGCGTTAACATGGTCTCGTTCGTGAACTGGAGGTTGACCTCGCGCCATCAGAATCGGCAGCTGTGGCGGCAACAAACTCAATTGTGTCTCTTTGGTCTGCACTCCACTGCTCTTCGGCTTTCTGGTGAAAGTCTTTCTGTGACTTCAACAGTTCTTCTTTGAATCCCCATCTCGGTAGACCCAAAATATTCCATACTTCAGGCGGCAGGGAGGTAAAATATTGCATCTGATCATCAATACCCGCATGCTCCATCAGTTTTTTGAGTAAGCTGGGGTTCTTTAAGGATGTTGAGAAAGCTAACTTTTCGTTGAAATGAACCCCTTGTTTCTTCAACGATAGGAAATGGGCGAATTTTGCATTCACATTGGCATTGGGTGAGCCAGGAGGTGATAGAGGAATATCTAAATTCGGAACCGGTGGTAATGTTAAGTCATGAATAAGTGTACGGGAGGTGGACAAGCGGGATCGCTCGCTGAAGTGCGGTTCTGGTTGTGCCTCTTCATGTGATGGCCCGACAATAGGGCCACTGGGCTCTCGGCTGGTAACCGTCTCTGGCAAATTTGGGCATTTATCAGGCACTAGAAGCGATGTACGATTAGACATGGGCAACAGAAGGATGAGTGTAAAATATACCCGCATAAGCTGATTTCGAAACTTGAACTGGCTGCCCCTTATTTACGCACTGAATGGCTTAGCCTCGAATATATGTACAAATTGAGGTTGTGTATATCACCTTCGTTGCTGAGGGGGCCCTCTTCTTAGTCTCATCCTCGCTGCTGCTTTCATACGCTCCAAGGCCTAACATGATTGCAAGTCTCAGCTCTGATCAGCCGTTTGAGTGGGCGCTCTCTCGTTTCGCAAGCTATAGAGTATGGTTAAGATTGAACTCTCTACCGTTAAATGTCAGTCAAAGCAGCAGCCACAAGTCTGAGACTGGACTGGCGTCGATCATTCCAATACATACGCACTGCGCTGTTTTGCTTGCAGTGGAAAGACAGTTCAAGTTCTAGTGGAGAAGGGAGCTGTAAGCTAACGGCTTATATAAGCCGAAGGCAGCTGCACCGCGTCACAGTGATAATACTAGCTCCACCCAAGAACTACTCATCTTCTTCCCCCGATCGAGATTCATTCAAATCCAGAAGCCATTTGTGTTATCCCAGTTAACAACTACACGTTACACGCCACCTGTACTCACTTCGAATTATTTCCTAACCTTGGTCGATACTGAGATACCACTTAGAAGATGATGTCTTTCATGGGTCACCAATCCCAGAACGAGGCCGTCGGGCACTCCTTCTCTCAGCCAACAAACGCTCCAAACAAAGAACACTCTTTTTACCCGTATGTACCCAACTCTTAAATGTAGTCTGGGCATTGGTACTGACCTGCTTAGGTACACTGACAACGGTGGCTCGACTTTGGGTATTACAGGTGCTGACTTCGCTATCCTTGCTGGAGACACTCGTTCGGTGGCAGGGTATAATATCAATTCTCGCTATGCTCCCAAGGTTTTCAAAATTGGTGGTGATGATGATACTGGCGAGGGTGCCCATATTATTCTGTCGGTCGTGGGCTTCGCTGCGGATGGTCAAGCACTCAAAGAAAGATTAGATGCGGTGGTGAAGATGTACAAGTACCAGCACGGGAAGCCTATGTCTGTCAGAGCCTGCGCTCAGCGATTGTCGACCATTCTTTACCAAAAGCGTTTCTTCCCCTATTATGTGCATGCTATTCTGGCAGGTTTGGATGAAGAGGGCAAAGGAGCGTTGTACAGTTACGATCCGGTAGGCTCATACGAAAGAGAACAGTGCAGAGCAGCCGGATCCGCCGCAAGTTTGATCATGCCATTCTTGGATAACCAAGTCAACTTCAAGAACCAATACATCCCCGGCAGTGGGGACGGGCATGCTCTCGAACCTAAGAAGCCTCAGCCATTACCCAGGGAAACCGTCGAACAGCTCGTGCGTGATGCATTTACCAGCGCTGTAGAGCGACATATCGAAGTTGGAGATGGCTTGCAAATGATGGTTATTACGCAAAACGGGATAGAAGAAATCTACACTCCACTGAAAAAGGACTAGAAGGAGGCTATACTCGACATTGTTGTCTCATCAAGTTCATTCCGGTATTTCGTTACTCATGGTATGAAAGCATGGATACGATAATTCTGGTGTAAGCCACTTTTTCTTCACCATCATGTCAATTATGTCGAAACCATTTTCTTTTCCACCTTTAACGCCAGTACCATGGTCAAAAGAGATCTAGAAGGAAAAACAATAGTAAAAAAACAGCTGCACGCGGGCATTAAAAGCGCTCTTTCATGCGTGATGCCACTTTGCGCAAGTTACCATATACCTTGCCCTATTATCAATTAGTATTTGGATATATTAGGAGAGATGTGCAGGCATACCGGTGGACTTCCGAGAATCAAGCTGACAACAGCTTCTTGTGCAACCAAGATATTGCGATAGCCACCCAATAGGTGTATTTTTTGATCTGCGAGGACAATCCTAGTACGAGTGGCATTTTCTATTGAGTGCTTAAGTTTGCCGTCTTTGCCTGCAATCCGTCCAATAGCACGGCTAAGATGTTCTCCATGGAGCGATGCTTTAACATCACGGATCTCAAATGATCGGATATAGAGGTCATCCAATCTAAGTAATGCAATAGCATCGTCAACATCGAACCCAAGTGTAAAGGCTTTGACGAAATCTTCGCCCTTTTGTAGTGCGCCCGTGTCGGTGGTGAATTTAGAAGTACGTAGCTCGACCGCCCTGCTTTTGATATTCATGCGCACCTGTAGCTTGAGGTGCTCAACCAGTGGGGGGTATATTCTACTCCAGGAGGCCTTGAGAGGTGAAAACCGATGAGGAGGAACAGGCACCTTCCGAGTTTCTACTCGATATACAGTATTGGTATCCTTTGCTGGCGTAAAAACTGGCCGACCTTCCTCATCAATGCACATGTCGGTGTCTTGGGCATTTTCGTCTGCGGCGGCGAACACCGGTACACTTTCCTCCGTTGATGTCTGAGCATCAATTAGAACTTCGTCATCTTGGTCTTGGAAGTTAGTTAAAGAGTTGTAGACTTAACGAGGCAGGGTATATAAAACATACCTATAACAGCGGGAGTGACAGGCGCGCCGGCCGTTGTTGTCTGATCAAGTTTCTTGAGTGCTGTTGGTGCTGGCATTTTGCTTGGGTTGCTGGTAATGATTTTGTAAAAGGATGGTGGATGTAGTGGGAAATCTAGAGTTTTCGGTTGCAAACAAGGCAAACAACCGTATTTAGGCGCGGGTGTATGATTTCATGCAATCTTTATCTGAGAACCAACGGTAGACACTTCTCAACCTCGAAGCCCACGGGCATACATTTGTCTGTCATATTTCATCGGAGGCCTTGGAAAGCGTTACTAGATTTCTGCTTCAAAATAACTGGAAAGGTTCTTGTTTCACCTCATCGTCATACAATTTCCAGCATGTGACGGCAATGATGCCTAGCAATTTTGGACGAAGGTTGTACACCAGCTTCTGGGAAGCAGCGAACCCTCTCCTTGGACGCGGGCTCTGGGCAAGTCGCACACCACATTTTTACGATACAGCAACAAACTCGAACAACATCATATGCGACCTTTTGTTTAAAAGACGGACCAGGAACATATCCTCCTTACCACCCCGAAAGACGACACAAATCACCAGACGATTCGCTTCGGGCAGTTTTCTTGTACTCGGAATATCCCCAAACTCGACTGCAGTAGAGACTGGGACAACTTGTGCAGTAGCCCCTGAAAAGATTATAGCCCATGTTACGCATAGGACCTACAAGTTCGATAGAAGGCTTCTTCACGGCTCATCAAGAATTGCATCACCACCAAGAGGCTCCCGCGCGAGCAAGGATGATCCACTGAAGATAGAAGCACATATGGAATCTCTGAGATACAGTAATGGAAGCTCCTGGGAGAATGTCAAATCTTCCGAATATGAGGCGAATACGGAGAACACAAAGTCAAAGCAGGACATGCCTAGGCTGCAACAGCCAGGACCATCGACCCGCCATCTGATTGACCGTTTGCCACACATGCCACAATTGCACCGGCCCAGCAAAGAGGAGCTATTGGCTGCAGCCAACGGCTTTTGGTCTCGGCTCAAAGTACGATTCAAGTGGTTCTCAATTCGAAGCGTTCGACCTTTTAATCTGGACGAGATAACAGCACTCTTTTCCTGGGTACTTCTAGGGCATGTTGTCTGGGTTGTGTTAGGCACAACTACATTCTTTTCCTTGTTGATCATCGCAATCAATACCGTTTTCGCTCAAGGTATGTTCCAGGTCTGGATGTTCGCGATTCGATTCACTACTAAAGGTATACAGAAACCTTGGCTGGCTGGATAGGTAACTATCTCACGAAATCTTCAGGAGTGAAAGTTGTGTTCGAGTCAGCGATTGTCCCCAAGTGGAGAGATGGCGTAATAACGTTCAAGAATGTCTTTGTCTCCAGGCGACCCGGCCAAGGAACAGGTCATGTTAGTAAAGGCTCGCCTAAAACTGCAGCTGCCGTGGCTGCGGCTGCAGCGCTCAATGATCGGCCTAACTCGGACATCTTGGATCAACGACTCTCATCGGTGGAAGAGGATACAAACTATACGCAATTTGACCTGGCAATCGAGACAGTGAACGTTACACTATCATTTACCAAATGGATCAACGGCAAAGGGCTGCTGCGTGATGTCGAGATTCAAGGGATACGGGGCGTTGTTGACCGCAGATATGTTTATTGGTCAGATGATGACCTCGACCCAAAATCCTACCGGCATGAACACAACCCCGGAGACTTTGAGATCGATTCTTTTAAGATGAGCGATGTCCTAGTCACGGTTTACCAGCCGGACAATTTCAGACCATTTTCTGTTAGTATATTCTCTTGCGATCTACCACAACTGAGAAAGCAGTGGCTGTTTTATGACTTCATGTCAGCCAATATTATGTCAGGATCTTTTGACAATTCGTTATTCACTATTCATCCACGGCAGACTCATAGTTTCACCGGAGCACAGTTAGACAACGGGGTAGGAGAGGACGGCAGAACGAGCCCTTGGAAAAAACATAGCAGGATACGCATCGATGGTCTGAACATTGATCATCTAAACCGTGGAGTACAAGGGCCTTTCTCATGGATACATGAAGGAACTGTCGACATTGTTGCCGACATCATGTTTCCAGCAGAAAATGACGAAAGCCTAACTAAGGTAATGGCTGACATTTATGATCGACTAGAAGCAACTGTCACATCTACTCAGCACCGTGATACGTCATCGGACAACCCAACTCAGCCTGGCGAAACTGTTGGTGAGAACGACATGCGATTTTTAGTCACCGACTTACGACTGCACTTAAACAATGTTAGGGCAGTTGTCCCCCTATTCACACGTGATCTCTCATATATAAACAATGCCCTCATTAGGCCCATTGTGGCATACATCAATTCACGACGTACTTTCATCCCTGTTAATTGCCACCTTGTCAAGCGAGTTGGTGATTTCGACGGCAGCTGGACTATATTCGATAGCGGCTTAATGGATGATCTTTCTGCAGCGGTAAGTCGACGGTGTCTCCGTACAATGGGGAACTCACGCTTATGTCTTGTAGGTGTATGACGCATTTGCACGAGATGTTGTGGATGACCAAGCACGCAAGCGACGTTTCAAGAAAGTAGGGTTTTGGTCACTCCAATTAGCAGCCCAGGCTATTTTTATGGGTATGGCTGGAAATATAGCATGACCTTGTATTTCTATGTGTGATTCTCTGGCGTTTCAAGATCTGGACAATAAAGGCGTTCGGGGAATTAGAAACGCCTTGTGATTATCTTCCGAAGTGAGGAATAGACGTCGTGATTCCCTAGGCTCCTGTTTGATATACTCATCTCCTCATACTTATGTAGCATTGGCGTGGACCCGGGCTCATTCTTTTATCTCTTCTCATTGATCTCCGCTTAGCCCCCTTGCCACCCATCCCTTGAACCTGTATACTACGTTTTGGTTATCCTGCTTGGCGATATAGAAATGGATTCGAAAGGGTGATAGTTGTCTAAACATACATAGATCCACGGTAATAGGCTTGGTCATGGAACAGTCCTGTAAACCACCTACCCATCAACCAAGGCGCATTGCACAGATTTTGTTAGTTAATACAGAAATTAGGTTAGTCATATAAGATAAACTCTCTAACTAATGTTACCGGCAAGCGAACATTCCACGCATGCGAGTTGTTCCATCTCTATATTCTATATAAAATAGCTCTTTTCAAAATCTAAATATTCTAACAGTAGTGAAGATCTAATACTTAATTAGTTAAAATATATAATATGTACTTTATTTATTAGATTATATATAATTTTATTTTTATTTTTTTTAATCTATTTGAATCTCTTGTAATATAAGATTTAATAAAATGTATAGAATATCAGGAATATAACTGTATATACTATATAAAAAGAATAAAGAATCTCTTATCTAGCCAGCTTAAAGATTATATAGTTCTAATAGTCTAGAATCAGTTATAGCCTCTCTAGGCTTCTCGTTATGATATCTAAAGTGTAAAAGTGGTTATTTCATAGTAGGATACGGGACTGGAACGCTTGCCGGCTACATTGACTATATATTTTGTAAGTTGAATATAACGGTTTTGGGAGGTATATCTATAATCTATAAATGTAGTCAATGTACGGAGTAGTAGACACAGAAGGGAAGAAAGAAGTCTGAATAAGAAGGTTTGGATAGGGCATTAACTAACTACGGAGTATTTACTATTTAGTTACTTACTACTAGTAGTTAGTATATGGGGCAAACCAAACAATATACTAAAGCTACTCCTCCTTTTCCTCACTCTGCAGTGTATTTCCTGTAGTACTACTCTATATGTATATCACATCACATACAGTATTAGTACAGATACATCTTCCCCTTTGCTTTCCGAACCCTTCCACTCACGTTTTGATCTGGCACTTTATCTACGATCTGTACCTATGTATTTTCTGTGTCTGTGTATTATTATAATTCGGTAGTATGCACTCGATCCTTAACCACCACATAGAGTAAACAATCATGCATATCTACCAGTTTGTAATGAGAGTGCCCTGTACTATAATTTGGTGCCGTAAGTTATATCCAACTACCTATCCGTATACTTATTATCATTTCCCTTGGTCATGGTAACCTACGTTACCTGGTAATACTAAGTAGGTACTAAGTAGTAGTAGAAATACTATCTTACCCCTGAGCCGATGCCGCCTATCACCCACTCAATTACCCGCTCGAGTCCACTCATGGTCCGCTTTTCCAATCCGAGCTCCGACTCCCTACACAATCTGCTATGTAACAACTTCGGCGGCAGGGTAGCAGCAACGCTTCAACAACCCCAACCAGCTCTTCGCAGGGCCTCCAAGGTCACATTTAGCAAGACATCAGTTACTTACACATTCAACATTGATCGGCGATTACACTTCATTGCCCGTGACTATCTGCGACCACGATCGTACGCTGCTGAGACTGGTCATTGCTGCTCTCCGTAAATCTCCCTCACTACCCTGTGTACAGGCAGTCACCTCGAGTCACCTCCAGTCACCCCACCAATTCACCACTAACCCATCACAAAGTCCTCTGTCGCCGAGGTTAGTTGGTTGCACTTTTGCGCTTTCAAAACGTTCGATCAGTCATTAAATAACTCATGCGACGTTCCCGGTGCCTCCATTCGGTGCCGCCCAAGTCTCATTGAGCGCATTCGGATGTTTGCTGTTGAATAGACCTGACCAGCATGATCGGAACATGATTGAACAAACAATACCCACTAAATCTCGACAACCTTCATACGCAATGGAAGCCAGCCAATCTTTAACACCTTCGCCTATATCATCCGTCTCGGCGCCTGGGGAGCGATCCGGGCAGCGCATCATGCCCCGCACTTCTTCAATTGACTCTGCGATATCATCTCTCTCTTCCGCCTCGCAGTCCCATAAGTCTTCATTTGATCCTACGGCTTTGAGCCAAGCTGATATTGGGAATCTCATCGCCACCGCAGGGTCTGCCGAGGCAGTAATCATACATCTTTTGAAGGAAAAGCATCATGCAGCATCTCAGAATTCACAACTTTGGAGACTGGTTGATAAACAAAGAACACTTATCCTTGGATTAAATAAAGATCTTGAACGTGCTTTGAAAGAGAAAGAGCGATATAGGAAGAAGTTCAAGGAGTTGCAGAGCCCTGCGCCAATTTTACCACCAAACAATGGGCTTCACTTCCAGCATAGAGCCATCGAAAGTGAAGACAAATCTCTTGGGCAGAGGAATTCTGAGCAGGGGAAATTGCAGTATCAAGGTGTGTCACCACAGAGCCCCAATTCTATCGGGCGAAACCTATCATCTAGCACTATCCGGTCGCAGAGCGTGGCTGTACAGGATCTATCGGAAAATCTGATGAAGTGTTCTACGGGTCATACAGGCGGGCTGGACCAGCAATTAGGCTCGCAACCTCACCCACCATCAGTGTATTCTCAACAAGAATTAGCGGCTGCGAGCCCAAGTTCTTTGGCAAGCTCTAGCTCCCCTGTTAACGATACTATGCCAGGTGAAGATAAACAGCAAAGAGTCCCACACCCTGTGCGCAAGCCTCCACCTGCGCCCTTGAATCTCGTCCAAGGCGAACGCACTTTATTGGGCAATCCAGACATCTACGACTCAGAATCTGAGTATGAAGATATTTTGGCAGTTGATGAATTACCCGTAGAACGGGGACGAAGAAAAACACGCGATGACGATGATCGTGAACGTGAAGCTGCCCTGGCACGCGAAAAGATTACGCTTAGTTCTTCGAGAAATGAATCTTCTCATTCAACGAAGGCAGCTCCAATCACTGATTCATCTGAATATTTAACAGCTCCTTTACGTCCTCGTATGACTCTCGGCGATCATCCTGTCATCATGGCGCCGAAGAGCCCTGGCTTGCCTGTCAGCCCGAGGCCTGAAGATCGCCCACCCAACTCCCCTTTGCCTCGGTTGCCCAGAGATATGACCAACAACATGGCTTCCTTACCGATAGCCTCAGAAAGTGGCCTTTCGGGTTTAGCTCTATCACCTCATGTCAGCAAGTATCAGGCCCCCTTTAGCGCTACACGTTCACACATGCCAGTCGACGTAGCCAGTCGATCTATCCCCTCGATTGACGCCACTGTTAGAGCCGACAGTACTAGGTCCACAGTGTCAAACTCCAACAGTATTTATCGGGGATTGGTTTCAGAAGACTACCCAGGCTTTCTATTACCTCCAAATGCTCTACCTTTGGTGCTAGTTAAGGTGTCGTCCTCACGACTTCGCCCCTCGCGAAACAGCTACTTAGCGTCTAGGCCTTCGGAAGAGGAGCCTGTTTTTACACTGAGCGTCCTTTCGCGTTCTGAAAACTTGGAGCTCTGGCGTGTTGAAAAGGTCATTGCAGCACTCCCACAACTTGATCAACAAGTAAAACAGTTATCTAGCTACTGTGGGAAGCTACCAGACAGATCCATATTCAGTGGACATTCCCCAGCCAAGGTGGATGCGAGGCGAGCCGCATTAAATGCATACTTCGAAGCCCTTCTCGATACACCAATGGATGAAAAATCGGCTCTGGTCATATGCCAGTTCCTCACGTCCGATGCTATTGAGCCACGGGATGATGAAACCAGTTTGCTAAAAGGTAGTCAACACGTGAGCTCCGAAATACTACGTGGTCCTGATGGTAAACCCAGAAAAGAAGGCTATTTAACAAAAAGAGGCAAGAATTTTGGCGGTTGGAAGGCTCGGTACTTTATCCTCCATGGGCCCGAGTTGAAATACCTTGAATCGCCAGGTGGTCCTCACCTTGGAACTATCAAAATTTACAATGCCCAGATTGGCAAGCAGTCGCAGGGCACAAATGGTCAAAATAATAGCCCGCCGGCACGAGCTGAAGAGGACTCCGACAATCAATATCGCCACGCGTTTCTAATTTTAGAACCCAAGAAAAAGGATTCATCGGCTCTTGTGCGACATGTTCTGTGCGCGGAAAGCGACGAAGAGAGGGATTCTTGGGTAGAGGCACTCTTGGAATATGTAGACGGGCAATCCGAGAACGAAGCATCGAATAGTGGATCCTCAAAGGGTCAGGTCTCTGGTACATGCACTGCCAACACGACGGTTAACCCCAAAATGCCCCCGAATGGAAACAAGAACAACAGAACAACCGATAGTTCGGATCTTGAAGGCCTCGATATAGTTCAAGGATTTAGTTACGAGGATGCTATCCCTGCCGAACCGCCTGTTTTCGGACCACCTTACGAACAACAGGCACTTAGGTCACCCACTTTTCCTCAAATGTCGCCGGCAGACCCTACAGATGCAACCCAAGCAACGAACCTGGTGCCGGACCCTGGCCAGCTCTCATCTAGAATCATATCTGGGCCCACAAATGGAGCTATTATCCAAAACGCGGGAGCTTGGGGAAATAAATCGGCAACTAGTACCAAAGAAAAAAAACGTAGCATCTGGGGATTCCGCACGAGATCGTCAGTCGACCTTGCCTCACAACTGCAAACCAGTTATGACTCTCCATCGGTTCAACCACAGAATCTTACCTCAGGTGAAAGAAGGGACCTTGTCAGATCAGTCTTCGGCATCCCATTGGCGGAGGCGGTGCAGTTCTGTGCGCCGCAGGGCATCGACGTTGATTTACCTGCTGTAGTCTACCGTTGCATCGAGTACCTCAAGGCCAAAGGTGCAGAATCAGAGGAAGGGATATTTCGATTAAGTGGGTCAAACATCGTCGTCAAGGCGCTCAAAGAAAGGTTCAATACTGAAGGGGATGTGGACTTCCTCGCCGGTGATCAGTATTACGATGTACATGCTGTGGCCTCCCTTTTCAAGCAATATCTGCGAGAGTTGCCCACGACTGTTCTCACTCGCGAACTTCATATCAAGTTTCTGCGTGTTCTTGGTAAGCACGGCTATTGATCTAGAGTGACGTTTGTGAATCTTAATGCTAATAGTCTTCGCTCCAGAGCTTAATGAAAGGCAGAATAAGATTGCGGCATTCAACTCGCTTGTCCACAGACTTCCGAGACCAAACTTGGCTTTACTGCGAGCATTGGTTCAGTTTTTGATTATTATCGTGAACAACTCTGATGTCAATAAAATGACGGTCAGAAATGTTGGCATAGTTTTTGCTCCAACACTAAACATCCCAGCGCCTGTGTTCTCGATGTTTCTTACTGAATTTGAGCGAATCTTTGAAGACATTCTAGGAACGCGTTCAGACATTGAGGATCTCATCATAGATAGTCCTACGTCTCCAGAAATCTCTCATTTTGCGCCAAGCCAGATACTGACAGAGATGCCGACTTTACAAACTCAAACAACTTTCCGTAAACAGGTGGATCTTCGTGACCGTGATGAATGCATAACACACCAATCAAGCTATGATCAGTCATCTCGCAACTTCCTGGAAAGTAATAACGAGGAACATACCACTCCACCTACAACGAGCAAGATGTTGACACCAAATCCTGAAACTTCGCGTTCCATCAAATCGAAAAGAAGAGAAAGTTCTCTACTTTTCATGGAGGTTAATCATCTTAACTCTCCTTTTGCTTCCGCGCACGATACTGATGGTGAGTAAATTCGACTATCCCTTGCTAAAGCCACGAGCTTGACGATTATTAGCCTGATCATCTGCGCCTTGTGCGCTCACTTGGCTGTACCGAGGAGAATCTGAGCGGTCCACTTTAATGTATATGTTCTGCTTTTATCCCACCCGCACAATCACCTCAGCTTGTCGTTGATCTTGCACATGGGCATTGCTTCAACGATCAAGGCCATCATGATTTGAACGAACTTGAAATGACTCGAACATACACACCTGACCAGATTCAGCCAAGCGCCAAAAGGGGAACATTTAATACTAATAATAATCACCAGAGATGGCTCTTGCTTTTCAATTCACATTACCTGCATTACCTACACTTTTGTTTGAGCGTTCTCCCACACTAAACAGTTCTTATTTTAAACGGCAGCTACCTTTTGGCCGTACTCAATGCAGGGAAAGGTGGTGGTATGCGTCTATTGGTTATGACATGATTTGCACAGACCTTCTGCCAGCTGCTTAAATCGTGTTCTTGTCTTCTTTGTCCTCACCCTTCTCCATCATCTCTCTCTCTATATCTGGTTCCAATCACGTCGCAGAACAAAATTCAAAGTGTTGTATACCCATCCGTTATATACTTGCATCAATATTTCTTGACACCTTTAAACAATTCAAACTTTTTGCCGCCTACTTAGGTTTATATAGGTGTGTGAAGTTTGATCAAAGTCAAATCAACCCACTCATGCTTCTCTTCGATTTATTGTCACTGTTAATGGTGATCGTAAGACAAATACATTAACCAGGCTAGGACGGACCAAAATGGTGCTCATTACGTTGTTTTGTAGCGTCTCAGAACCTTTTGGAGCGTTCACCTCTCCAGAATCCCATCAATTCACCGTTTTCTTTGACCCAGTCTCGAACACTATCCACCAGAGCCTTGGCCATGCCCTTGTTCTTGGATTTCCCATCTGAAGTCAAAGTATTGCGAGCAAACCCCGGAGCTGAAACATGGTCACCAGTGGCATATTCGGACCCTATGCTAGGCAAAACATTTTCACCTGCACTAAGACTGACAAAGAGCGCAAAAGGGACTAGCCAGACACAAAGTCCAAAATAAGATGCAACTTCAGTGAAAGTCGGCATGTCCTCCGCATTTATTTGGTATGGTTGTCGCCAGTTGGATGCAGCTCGCGACGCAGGCAGAGGTTTCGAGAAATGACGGAACCAGAGCCAATGGTTTAGACCAACAAGAACACATGACAGAATAAAAAAGGGATCTGATAGCTTGACAATGGGGAACCGTCTTAAATTGCTTGCATAGACGATGTGCGAGCCGATGCCGAGAAGAGATAGAGAGAAAGGAAACCGGTCAAAAACGAATAGGAGGATTTGGATAAGAATAATGCTGTATATCAACCGAGTTAAAAGGCGACGGGCGAGAACAGTATGTTCTTCTACAAGTTCCGACATATAATAGAGCCCAGAAGCTAGAGATCCGTTAGTCCAGTGCAGTCTGAGTACGATTGAACCCGCTTAATGGCAATTGAGCCGTAACACAACTGTATGGGGTTATTTCGTTCCACGTCCACTGGCAAGATATCCAACTCGGCAGCTCGCAGGTTATGAGGCAACACTCTTATCTTACCTATGGCCAAAGTAAGAAATGAGAACCCCACAATAACCCCCAAATATCCTAGTAAGGGTAGGATCCACATGTTGGAGAGCTGAAAGTGTCAATCTAGCTCCGATTGATATATTATATGTTGTGAGGTTAGGAAGTGGAAAAATGAAGCTTGGCGATCGTAATCTGTCCGATGATGAAAGCGGTCTGATCAATTGGGTTATATCTGAGCCGATAGAGGGGCAAATTGACTGAAGTTAAGTGATTGGAATAAACCGCGGTCAATGATTTACGAAGTACCACGTACGCCGATGCCTCAGGCTTTGATATACCCGTCACAAGGCACCAACTCCACCTTTCCCCTCGCAGAAAGCCATGAGCCCGGGAAAAAAAAAAGGTTAGAGAGAAAGAGCAAAGGTCTAGATCAAGTCGATTTCTTGTTGTTTTTCAACTCTTCTCTTTCGAGCTTATGTCTCAATATTATAAAATCTTCTATTGAACATTTCACCTTCAACCTTTTAACTCAAAGTAAGGCATACATTTTGTCTGCTCTCTAAGGCACTTCCCTAAGAAAAAGGAGACTTTAAATTTAAGGTAGCAGTGATGTCGCGTCCGGAGGATGTCTTGTAAGATCCCCAATCCGAAGAACTTGCACAACTCTTACCGAGAATTCATTTGTCCTTAACCCAAGGCCCCCTGACCTCTTCTATGACGATAATGAATCTCGAAAATATACCACGTCTTCGCGAATCCGTAACATACAATCTGATATGACCAATCGAGCACTCGAACTTCTTGACCTTCGATCTCCGTCACTGATTCTAGATATCGGCTGTGGCTCCGGACTTTCGGGTGAAATTCTTTCTGCAGTGCTCCCTGAGCATGGGGGGCCTCATACCTGGATAGGCATGGATATCTCACCTAGCATGCTTGATATCGCCCGTCAACGGGATGTAGAAGGTGATTTATTTCTAGCTGATATCGGGCAAGGAGTACCATTTCGTCCAGGCACGTTTGATGCAGCTATCAGTATCAGTGCCATCCAGTGGCTCTGCAACGCCGAAACGAGTGATGTTAGTCCTGAAGGGCGCCTACGGCGGTTTTTTGAAGGTCTTTATGCTAGCCTACGGCGTGGAGGTCGTGCTGTTTGTCAATTCTATCCTAAAAATGATGCACAGCGGAATATGATCAGTGGTGCTGCCATCAAGGCTGGTTTCGGAGCTGGTATCCTAGAAGATGACCCTGGAACAAAGAACAGCAAACTGTACCTTGTTTTGACTGTTGGAGGCGGTGGTCTGCAAGGTGATATTACAGGCGTCGTGAATGGAATGGATGATGTTAATATCCTGGATGCCAGAAGAAAGGCAATGGAGCATGGGAAAATGCAACTGCCCCGGAAAGGCGATAAGGCTTGGATTATGCGAAAAAAGGAACAGATGGAGAGAAAGGGCAAGGTTGTGAAACAGAATTCTAGGTACACGGGCAGAAAGCGTCGTCCAGCGTTCTAATCATCCGGCCATGGTTAGCTTTCCGTGCTTGATCAAGTCGATATATCTTTGGCGCTTGGGTTCATTGCGCAAACAGAAATCAATAAGGCAGAAAAGCAAATTCGAGCCGTGGCCACAAACGACATTGATCTATCTAATTACTTGCGTTGTAGCCATTACCACCCAGGCGCGGATTCATTCAGAGCAGGTTTCATCCAGAAGGCAAACATCAGTTATTCTTCTACTTAAGCCTTCATAAACTAACTGTGGGTATTGACCTTACAGTGGTATTCTTCTCTTGCCAATTTGGTTTGGCTTTTAGCCAAGACCCGCTGCAAATGAAGAGGTGCCATAAATGGCCAACACTAGGACGGCCTCCCGCTTCCCCCTACAAACTTGTGGGATACTAGATGGAACTATGTATTCTGGTTATGAATAAAGCAGAATTTCATCTATTTTCAAAACACTAGTATATAATTTTACACATCCTACTAGCTCCGCAAAATTGTGATAAGCCTCAATTGAGTAGGACGCCTTCGATGTCGCTTCAGCGAGAGATAATACAGTAAAGGAAGAAACCCAGGGAGCCAGCATGGCATTGACTGAGTAATCTACTGGCTTATACAAGCTTTCATTATCGTGAGAACAGCGATTAAGCCGGACAGAGATCCCATAAGTTACAGGGCAGCCTCCATCTTGTCCAGAACGGCTCTTGTGAACTCATGGGTGGTGGCCTGTCCACCCATGTCACGGGTTCTCGTTTTACTAGGAGGTTGTCAGCAAGGGAACAAAGTATCCCAGGAGCGGGTCATACTACTCACCCTTCACCGATGACATCGTACACAGCCTTGGAAATTCTATTTGCGTGGTCATCCAAGCCGAGGTGACGCAGGAGCATAGACCCAGAGAGGATCATAGCACTGGGGTTCGCCTGGTCCTTGCCCTTGATATCAAGCCCAACGTGGCGGCAGCCGGGCTCAAACACAGCAACGTCGCGACCCATGTTGCAACCAGGGACAACGCCTGGTCCGCCAACAAGGGCTGCACCGACATTGGAAAGGATCCCGCCGTACAGATTGGGCATGACCATGACGTCAAACTGCTGGGGCCGGGACACGGCCTGCATAGATGCATTGTCAACGATCATATCGTTGACCTCCAAAGTCGGATAGTTTTCGGCAACCTTGTGGAAAGTGCTACGGAACAGACCGTCGGCCAATTTCATGATGTTCGCCTTGTGAATGCAGGTAACCTTCTTCCTGTTATTTGCCAGGGCAAAGCCAAAAGCAAATTTAGAGATACGCTCAGATTTGGCACGAGTGATGATTTTCAGCGACTCGACGACACCTTGGACAGACTGATGTTCAAGGCCAGAGTATTCTCCCTCAGTATTCTCACGGATGATGCAAAGGTCGACATTCTCATGGCGTGTCTTGTAGCCCGGGATGTTTTTAATCAGAACAATCGAGGCAAAGATATCAAGCTCCTGTCGAAGAGCAACGTTGAATGATTGGTGGCCCGAGCGCTCAACCGGAGTGAAGAGGATGCCCTTGAGACCCAGCTTGTTGCGGCGAAGGGAAGCGATAGATTCCTTGAAAAGTTCTTCCGAATGCTTGTTGCCCGCATCAACACCACTAACATCTACCTGCTCCCACTCAATGGGCACATTATCGGCTTTAAAAATGGTCTTGACCGATTCAGCAACTTCAGCACCGATTCCATCGCCTTTGCTCAAAAGTACGAGGCGTCAGCAGGTCTAAAGTTGATTCTAGGGGGTATATGGGAACGTATATATACCTGGAATAAGCGTCACAGTGTATTTGCCGCCATACTTGGTCGGCTTGAAGATATCCGACTGAACGCTAGCAAAGGCTAAAACTCGCGAGTCAGTCATACGATTAATGTAAGACCAGTCATACGGAGAAGACTTAGACAACATACATCTTGCTGCCAGGGAGGAGCGGACGGTGGGAGCTGTCACTGCAGTGCGACGGAGGAAAGACTGTCAGGATGCAAGTTAGCGAACAAAATATATACGTGAAATGTAACACTAAGAGTGGTAATTCCGGGGGAAAGAAATTGACAAGGTGTGCGATTTAGAATGTACCAGAACTGAAGATCATGGGGGAATAAAAAGGAAGGAGGGTGTGGGAAAAAAAAAGGATACTGCAATGGTCGGTTTCTATCGGGCAGAAGGAAGGTAGACAAATAACCAAGGGTAAACCAAGAACAAAGAGAACACAATTCGAAGTCAGCCAATGATCGGGTATGTGTAGATACTTACTTGCGCGGGCTGCGCTGTCCTTAGGGAAAACATCTTAACAATGAACCAGGGAGAAAACGGGAGGGAGAGGAGAGAGGCGAAAAGCGAATCTAGCTAGAGAGAAAAAGGCGTGCAGAGGGAAGAGACGGAGGACGGGAAAGAAAGGCGGCCAAGGCTAAGGACAGGGAGTGCACGAGACACCGGAAAAAACGGCGGATCGTCTCGGCATCCATTGAAAGCCAACCTGTTCTTGGATAAGAAAGATCCGGGCCGATCTTATCTTTAGGGTCCATCACTCAATTAATCTATCAATCAGCTCATTCACGTTCTATAGAACCCCTTAAACAATGAGTGATACATGCTTTAGCCTTTGAGATTGTAAAAAGTCCGATCAGAGGTTTTCTATATCCTGCTGAAGGTGACTATCTCTCCTTCATTACTATTAGGTTTATTATAAAGATAGTATTTGTATGATCGAACCCCCTCCTTTCTTTTTATTGAGAGGGACAAGAAAATGATTTAGCAAACACATCCCCACTTCAAGTACCTGTTCCGCTACTTCGGTGTTCATTGTCCTTGATCTAACATACCGACTTTTCCCCTTTGGTATATCAATCAAGGTCTCTTTTAGTTGCCTTATATCAGTGCATCTAGAAAGCCATTCCTTATTGATGACTTAATGTGGTCATAAATAACCTTCAAAGGCCAAAAAGGCTCTAAACCTAATGGTCTAATCTAGCAACTAGATCATTCTGAAGGCTTCTCGGAAAGAAGAATAGAGCCATCCGTTCATTATTAGTCTGCTTGCAAAAGAGGCAGTGTTTGAACCACTGTGGATGCGCAATGTACGCCTGACTCTGGTGTACAGAAGATACTTTCAAGTAGGGCTCAATCAGGATACCGCTTGAGTCTACAAATTTTGTACACCAGACCCTGGCTATCCCTGAGCTGAATCAAGCGTAGGGGGGAGTGTCCCCCATGGCATGTGATGTTATTCATTCCCCACTAAGAAATATGTACCTGTTTGATCCCATCTCTGTTACGGGTCTTATTGAACATGCCCTTCATTTCCTATTCAATAACTTCTATTCAGGCTTGTGCTGCTTTGTCTTTCGTCTTGCGCTTCCTCTTCCACATGTGAATAGGGCAACTTCTCCATCAAGCATGCGGCCCCATGAATTCGATCGGTAAGGTTTCTCGCCTTTCTAGCTTCCATTATCCTATATAATCGACACTATCCTTGCCCGTCTCATATCATAATCAAGAATATCGATTCTCACAACTCTGCTTTCAACCAACTCAATCTAAACCGCCTATCAAACCCCTGGTCAGAAAGTCTTCTGGTTATCAAAGATGAAGCTCATTTCTGTCGTCGTTGCCGCTCTTGCAGCCACCAGTGCACAGGCCGGAGTTTTACAAAAATGGTGCGCACTGCCTGCTCAGGGCTGCTACATGCTGAAACGTGCCGCCGATGCCAGTGGAGACGTTCGACGTTCTGCTGAGGCCCTTGCTGAGGCCATGCCTGATGCAGAAGCCTTGGCCAAGTGGTGTGCCCTTCCTGGTCAGGGATGTCTCAAGGCTAAGCGGGCTGCTGAGGCTGTTGAGGAAGCCAGACGCTCCGCCGATGCCCTTGCAGATGCCATGGCAGATCTCGAGGAGTACTAGGAAGGTCAGTAAGCCCATGTCTTTGAATTGCAAACGTCACGTAGATTCTGATGGTGTTTGAACTAGGTAAGCACTCCGACTAGCCGTATCATTCTTCAGATATGTGAGACAAGAGCTTTGAGCGTGGCAGATATGTTTACAGGCTTGTGGCCGAGTCACTCTTTCCAATAAACTACTTACGGCCATCGTTACTTCGTCCTTTCTGATGCTTACATCGTTTAAGCGCTCTCAATCAAGGGCGCTTAAATGGGGGAGGGAGACTAGGGAAGGTAAAAGAGAGAAAAAAAGAAAAAGAAAAGAAAAGAGGAGAGGAGGAGTAGGAGAAATCAAGAAACGGAGACAAGTGAGAGTAAGGGCCCGTGGGATGTTACAGCAGCTATATATGAGCTGTCACAACAATCAGTTATTGCCGTTATATCTGTTAACTGTTTCTCGTACACCTTGTTTGGTTCCTATGACCAAATATACCCAATAAAACTACACCGGCTACACAAACCCACCCCACTTTATCATATAGACTCTGTACTAGTTCGTCCTTACCCATTGCGACTTCTACTATAAACCTGGCCAGCGTCCGGCACATATTTAATACAGTATTACTCATCGCCTGGTGTGTAGTAGGTCGATACCCACCAGAAATAATCGATTCCTTTACAGCACGCGATGATAATATTGCAGATTAAGTAATAGTTGGCGATCTAATAAACATGGACTAACCTTCTACCTAACACAACTCCGAGAAGCTTGCATTTATGAAAGCCATTTAGGTTGTACAAGATCACAGCCCGCATACCGATTCATCCCCTCCAAAGTGCTGTACTGACATTCAACGTATCTGTTCCCACCATCGATGACCCTGAGCCCTATAGATAGGGTCGTTTGACAACTTATACGGTGACCCCGTCGTCGGCTCATTCATCACAGGCTCGATTTTACCTGCACATGCCTCATAGTCTCTCTGTGCAAGAACCTCATAGCCGGAAACCATATATGGCTCGGCATACTGGTTTTCATCGTCATCGTTACCTCCATCGTGCATTGAGTCACACATATCCAAATAATCAATATAACCCGTATGAGTTGATATGTTTGAACCCCGTGCGTTGATCGCTGCCCCACCTGAAGAATATGCACACAGCTCGGAGCTCGACTGAGTCACCCTCTCCATGCTTGGGTCGGTGGATGCATCTCTGGACTCTGGGAAGATTTGCCAGATCTGGATTAAGCGTGATCGTTGCTCCGGCATTGCATTCTCAAATAACTGTAGCTGTGTGGGAGTAAGGGATAATGGGTTGATGTTTTGTAATCTCAGCATTTCATGTACTGGGCTTGGAGTCACGTTAGGGTCCAAGGACTCATCCTGCTCCGGTAATCCTGCTGGATATGTGCAGCGGGCCACATGCGAGGAGTGATGATAATGTTGGGTGATACTGTACGCGACCGGA
Source organism: Aspergillus bombycis (assembly GCF_001792695.1). NCBI lineage: Eukaryota > Fungi > Ascomycota > Eurotiomycetes > Eurotiales > Aspergillaceae > Aspergillus > Aspergillus bombycis. Next base: position 22,123 of record NW_019170130.1, on the reverse strand, counting down.
GGATGGGCGGCTGGTGGCATCTCCTGACTGTCAGGCGGTATTGGTATATCCATACGCATTTGCCTGGAGAAAAGTGCCACAAGGTCTTCTTGAATTTGTAGATTACCTTCGGATGCTGGCAAACCGCACTGTATGACCGCTAGTCAGGAACACTCCCTCCCCTCGAACAGGTAAAACAAGAGAGAGACATCTACCTGACTACAATGAAAACCATCGGCAAAAGCAGCAAGTGCACTGGTGTTGTATGACACTTGCCCACAAAATGAGCAGGTATACGATGTAGACAAAGACATGGTTTGGGAAATCCAGGGTCATAAAAAGATGAAGGGAAATGAGTGCATAGAATATGAAGTTGTCACCGGTACTGCTACAGTACTAAAGGTTCATAGGCAGTATATGCAACAGAAGCACTACAAAGAAGTAGAGATTCATACGGACTAAGAAGTTCAATTATAAGCACTTGAACATGCTGAAGAGAGGCGGCGTGAAGCCATTTAGGCGGGAGATGCTACTGCCCAAAGATGCGGGCAGATTGGGCACTTATAGGGAGCGAATGATCCTGGCGACTGTTGAGACTTGACCAAAGTTCTGGGATTTCATTGGCGCCACTTTACATTCAGATTAAAACCAATAGAAAGTCCAAGCAGATCTACAGCCACTTATATAGTAGTAAGGAAATGGAGGGGCATTGATACTCCGTACTGTCACGTGATGTCGAGAGGTGGTCTACATCACGTGATACTTATTATACCACTAGTTAGCAGGCAGAAACCCCGTGACGCGGAGCTTGGTTAGACTGGGTGGTCGTACATACGTACCGCCTCTTAGACTGGGGCAGTTACTGTCTTGCTTATCATTTGGAGCTTCCAACATCTTCACACTACACTCGCTCTGTGGCTCTTTCTATCAGTTTGTCATTCCACACAATACTTATTGGCTTTCCTCTCTAGAAATAAATCAGTGATTTCCCTTATCTCGTGACAAACAAAACTAATAAAGACCATGGTTCGTTTTTGTTTCCATTTACGTGAAGGTTTGCTAAACACTAACATCATCATAACACAGACGTCCATCGGTACTGGATACGACCTTTCTAATTCTGTCTTCTCGCCAGATGGCCGCAACTTTCAGGTAGTTAATCGATTAAGATTTCCCATGGTTTTACTCTGACAAGTCGCTAAGTCAGCTATATCGATAGGTGGAATATGCAGCTAAAGCGGTTGAAAATGGAGGAACAGCCATTGGTATAAGGTGCAAGGACGGTGTCGTGCTAGCTGTCGAGAAGATTATTACTAGCAAGCTCCTGAAGCCAGGTGCAAATAAGAGAATAGCAACAGTCGATCGACACGTTGGTATTGTATGTCACGACCCAACTTCGACTGGTGTGGGAATAACCCATATCGTGATCATTGGACCTATTCACTGACATGTGTGGATCGAAATAAATAGGCTTCTGCCGGTCTAGTCCCAGACGGTCGACACTTTGTCACTCGTGCTAGAGACGAGGCTGCTTCGTGGAGAAGCGTATACAAGGGCCCTATCCCAGTATCGGCTCTGTCAAATCGTTTGGGCAGCTACGTACAAGCTTATACCCTCTACTCCAGTGTACGACCTTTTGGTGTGACCGCTATCGTTGGCGGCTGGGATTCTGAAGCTGAGCTTGCCGTTGACGGTCAAGTCGGCAGTGGGCCTAAGTCAGGCTCTGGGGGTAAGGTTGATGGAGCTAGGGCTGGGGGCCCAGGTTTATATATGATTGAGCCAAGTGGGCTGTACTGGGTAAGGCAGGCATCAACAATCCCAAACTAGCTACTGCGCTGACTACTACAAGGGTTACTATGGCGCCGCTACCGGGAAGGGGAGGCAGGCTGCTAAGGCTGAACTTGAGAAGTTAGATCTAAGTTCGGGTAACCTGAGTTTGGTTGATGCTGTAAAAGAGGCAGCTCGAATCATTTACGTCGCGCACGAGGATAGCAAGGACAAAGATTTTGAGTTAGAAATGTCTTGGATTAGCTCACTAGACGGGCCAACCCATGGCAGGCATGAAGAAGTGCCCAAACAGCTTCTTGAAGAAGCAGAAAAGGCGGCAAAGAGGTCTCTAGAAGGTGAAGATGAGGAGGAAGAGGAAGGAGCAAAGGATGGCACTAACCAAGGGGAGCGGATGGAGGAGTAAAATGAGCAAACCAAGGGCGGAATCTAAGAATATCCTAGTATAATATTTTTTTTTTTTTTTCATTTCCATCAAGTCGTTAATCCAGTATAATGTTGCGCATACATAAAGTCCTATACCTCTGACCATGAGGGCCTGCTACTAAAATCCTAACTTACAAGTGTCATCAGATCCTAATAATCAATCCCTGGAAGTTTTCGAAAAAGACCTAAGCAATTCTACCTTCAGCCCATTCTCTTCTTCTTGCTCCAAACTCCACAGCAGCGTTACCCCAATCTTCTCCATGATTATGCATTCCCTTCTTCCCTAGCCCAGCCCTTTCCAAGCCCTGTTCTTCAGTCAAAACGGTGAGCACCCCAAAAATGACAGGCACGCCCGAATCTAATTGAACACGCATCAATCCGTGAGAGACAGCATCTGCGATGTACTCAAAATGCATAGTCTCTCCCTTGATAAGAACGCCTATGGCTATAATGGCATCAAACGGCCTAGAGGTTGCAGATGCTGGGGATTGCGGAGACGCTTTGCTAATGTCTGCAGTGGAGGAAGAGAGCAGATCCGTGGCACTGATCCCCTCACCGGAGGACGAGCTCTTGGCTGCTTGTAGCTGAGAAGCTGCGTAGAGCCTAGGAGGAAAAGAGGACAGGCGTCAGGATGAAGCCCTGGTAGTAAAATAGCGGCATAAAAACAGAGTTATACTTACCGCTGAGCGGCGTATGGTAACTCATAGCTGCCAGGGACAGTCAGGGTTGTGATATGGTCCTCAACTACACCAGCTGCTAGAAGGCTCTTTCTTGCCCCTTCCACAAGAGGACCAATTATGCCCATATTCCACCTCGCATGAACAATTGCAATTCGGAGCCCCGAGCCTATAGAAACAGATAAGCAAGCGATGAGCCAAAACCTCCCCTCTTATGTCTCTATCATACCGTCAAAGCCTAGAGTAGCTCCTGGTCCTTTCAAAGATTCCATAGTTGAAATTTGTCACAGTTAAACGGGGTCAGTCAATTGTGAAAGCTGCAAGTCATACATAGGCCTTTGTGCGATGATTATCGAATCATCATATGGGGGGAATACCCCGCGGACCTGGTGGGAGAGTTGTGATTACGTAATTACCAGTATTCCAGAGAACTAACGTAACCGGAAAGCCGCTGGGTCAGCTCCATATCTCATGGAAAATTGTCTATTTTCAAATATCAATATCTCAACCACTATTAAATATATCGGGCTACAACTTAAATATATTATTAATATATATATAATCTACACCCTATCTATCTATTAGCAGAAAAAGATATTAAGAAATATAAATTATCGCTACATACTAATAATACAATAAAATATATTATAATTTATTTTACCCTTGTAAATAAGGATTATTAGAATCTATAAATTTTAAAGATTATTCTTCAGGTATATAATAGACTATCTATAAAATCTGAAGTACTTATTAAGTAGATTGGCTGAGATATTGGTGTTTGAAATAAGGCTATATTATATGGAATACAGAGCTGGTCCAGCGGCTTTCCAGTTATGTTAGTCCAAATTTCTGCCAGGTCGTCATTACCGCCTTTTAGTCATGTTGAACCTTCCTTCTCAAGTGACTTTTGAAACAAGCACGTCTTGGTGTATTTTTTCTATGTATTGTGTATTGTATACTTATTATAAAAAGTAATATTGCCTGTATAATTACTACTGCCACCTTAATAAGCTTAACTTTGGGAGAAACAGTACTTGCAAGACATTAGATCACTCAAATTTACGCTGAGATGGAATAGTATTGCACTAGATAAAGTGAGACGTCAATGGGATGAACAGGACCACTGTGGCAGTATTACAGCTTCTACCGCTTCTTAGTTCAGTAGTGATATGAGGATTCAACATCATATTTATTGTATATACTCCGGAGTAATAAGCTTCAATGGTGTGTCCATCTATGCCGTCTAATTATATCAAAAATACGGAGTAAAAGGCTAGGTAAGAAAATCTAATACCCGTTCTATGAGTGGATGGTTAACTCATTCTCCCGCCATACCTCACTCCAACTACACCGTCGTCATGGTTAACTGTATGTAGTAATTGGCGATCACCAAGGTAGTTAATATTTGATAGCTATGCACCCCGGATCGTTGTACTAGAGACAATATAGATCAATCTATATGGAATAAGAATAGAATATTACCCTACATTGAGTAGCACTAGGAGCATGCTCGACCCACTAGTATCCTAGTCAAGTCATTGAAACATCCCACAGATATCATTGCCTGCAACATTGCATTCTACCGGACAATTATGGAAATAAAAAATGGGAGGGGGGGAGGGAAACTCATTCGAAAGATAGCAAGGATGCTCCATAGGACTCTGCATCTTCCATAGGCCAAACTTCGCTGTGCCAATAGCGAAAATTTACTCAACAGTGACTGACTTGGCAAGGTTACGAGGGAAATCGACATTAAGACCCTCAGACACAGCCAACCAGTAAGCGATCAGCTGCAAGGGGATGACATTCAGGAGACCTTGCAGGCAATCGACAGTCTTCGGCACTTCGATTTTCACGGTTTGAGCCGAAGAGAATTCCGGGTCGTCGGAATTACAGATCACAATAGGGCGTCCACCTCTAGCAATGACTATCAAAGTATTAGACAAAATGACCACATTTGCTATTTGCTAGTTTTCAACTCACCTTGTTGATAAGCATTCAACGACTTTGTGAACAAGTTATCCCTCGTGAGAATCATGATGATGGGCAAGTTCTCATCGACAAGGGCAAGAACACCATGCTTCAACTCGCCGGACATAACAGCCTCACAATGAAGATAGGAGATCTCCTTGATTTTAAGCGCACCTATATAACGCATGAGCTAAGCACAATATATCGTATGATTAGTCACTAACCTTCGAGAGCAGTAGGGAATTGACCACCCCTGCCCAGCAGAAGCAAACTCTTCTGATTCTTGAAGTTTGCACACAGCTGCTTAATAGGCTCGTTGAGCTTCAGGATCTGTTTGAATTGCTCAGAGACCTTAGAAAGGCCCTCCATAATCTCCTCACGCCTCTTCTGCTTAGATGCCCTATCCTCACTAAGAGACAAAGCGAACATGACCATAGCAACAAACTGGGATGTGTAGGCCTTGGTAGAAGCTACACCAATTTCGGGTCCAGCGTTGATGTGCACACCGCAGTGAGTGAGAAGTGAGATGGAGGACCCTACAACATTAACGATACCAACGGTCAATGCTCCGCGTTCAAGACAGTAGCGCAAGGCCATGAGAGAGTCGGCGGTCTCGCCAGACTGAGAAACGAAAACACACGTGTCATCCCGGAATACCGGTGCCTGCCTATCTAGGAAGTCGGAAGCAAGTTCAACAGAGATAGGAATCTCAGTGAGCTCCTCGAAGACTCCACGCACAGCCATACATGAATGGTAGCTAGTTCCACAGGCAACAAAGATGATTCTTCTGCAGCGGCGGATAGTGGAAATGTACTGCCGCAGGCCACCAAGTGTAACTTGCTTGTTTGCAACATCCAATCGTCCTCTCATGGTATTGATCACAGACTCGGGTTGCTCAAAAATTTCCTTTTGCATGAAGTGGTCAAACTTGCCCTTCATAATCTCCTGGAGTTCGAGTTCAATCGTCTGAATAGCGCGAACGTTAGAAGTACCATCATCTTTGGTGAGACGATGAATGTTCAACTGTCCTTCATGCACATGAGCGATATCATCATCTTCAAGATAGAGGACCTTCTTCGTGTGCTCGACAATTGCAGATGGATCAGAAGACAAGAAAAACTCAGCAGGCTGGGGGACGCCATCATCAGAAAGGAAAGCACGAGACTGTGACCTATGCAAAAGGGATTTGTCAGGTGGGGCGAGGAGGCCAGTCGCAGACTTCTTGATGGCCACGTTCTGGGAAGCCTGCTCCGCAGGAAGAGCTCCATCTTCTGAGTATTCGACGTCCACGAAATCCACTTTCATTTTCTTCGATGTTCTCACGCCAATAACAAGCGGGGACCCTTTGCGAGCCGCAATGACCTCGTGGGGATAATGTACGGATTTGATGAGAAGCCCAAACGCGCCCTCAAGTTCCTTAACAACAGCCTTAGCCAAGACTGTAAATTCGATATCGGGCTGTTGATCATAAAGATATTTCGTGAGCTTTGCAATACATTCGGTGTCTGTGTCCGTCTCGAAGCGGAACCCTTTGCTCTCCAACAAAGCCTTGAGCTCTTTGTAATTGGTAATGATACCATTGTGGACAACTGAAAATTCCCAGTTCAGATCGGACCTGCATGTCAGGAACATTAACAAACAACCTTGATCCTAGTCGAGTTGATTCGACCACGGAACATCGGACTCACCTGTGTGGGTGGCAGTTCAAGCGGGAAGGCGTCCCATGAGTGGCCCAGCGCGTGTGAGAAATACCAGCATGAGATTCAAAGGACTTGGTCAAGTCGGGCTTGCACTCATCAATGAGCTCCCTAAGCTTAGCAACTTTTCCCACTTCCTTGAAAGCACAGACTTCATTCTTCTTATCCCCATCTATGGCGAGACCTGCGGAGTCGTAACCTCGGTATTCAAGGCGGGAGAGTCCTTTAACATGTCAGAAGACGCAAACAACCTCAATACCAGAGTGAACAAGTGCCAACCGTTGAGAAGAGTGTCAAGGATATACTTGCGGTCCCTCTCGACGAGGTAGTTAATGTAGCCGAAAATGCCGCTAAAGTTTGTTTAGTTACAGCAAAAGTTCAGTTGGCCTGGGTCTTAGGGAATGTACCACATGGTTAAAGAATGTTAAAAGAGAAAGCGAGCTAAAAAGTGAAAAGGTGCAGAAGGGGGTGTCTATATTTTTGGTATTTCGATAACAAACACTGCCTCCAGAATACTGAAAGCAAGTCACGTAAACGGTAGTGGGGTTTCAAAGTGTACTCTGGAAAAGAATAGATAGTCCTTAAGGGCGGTGTGGCGAGTGAGAAGAGAGGGAAGGAGGCAAATAAGTTGATAGTAAAGGGGAGATTGAGTAGATCGACAATCTGTTGGAAGGAGGGGGATGAGCTATGTTTTATGTTGTGAGATCGGCCCACACAGAGACCAAGGAAGCTGCTATGGACCGGCTCCAGGGCGCAGCCATTCATTCAACATGGAGCTGGCCAATAATGTGCCTTTTCTGCACCTTACACAGTTCAACAAACCTACTGGTATGTTTCACTCGTGACTCTCGGCTGGAGACCTTCCATGGCATGGACATGTTGCTAAGTTTACCTACTAAAAATTAAACAGGTCACTGGCTCCACTAGCAGATCAAAAATAACATCTCGACTATTAGGTACCTAGCATTTATTCTTCCCTCCACGGATTTTGTTCGTATTGTAATACATAGAACAACTTTTATCTACTCTGTATTACTTATGAATACACAAATTTCCATCGGAAAAAGAAATGAAAAAACAAAAGGGCTATTTAGCCCCCCTCGGTACCCTCAAACCTGACGTACTAGTTGAGTAAGATTAGGTTCGGTACAGTTTGAGACCCCTCACTCATAGATCAAAGCCAGAAGCTGTTTACATTGATTAATTTATGGCGAGTACGTTCCAGCGTATGTATATCATCAGTGATATCATGTATGCTGTATTTGTAAAAGGGGTGGGAATGAAACATGAAAGAGGGCAACCGAGCCTGGAGTACTCCTCCGGTATCCAATAAAGGCCTGGTCTGGTACCGACAACCGCTGTTGCCACGTTCATCTGCTGGTTCTTCCCATTATCAAATCTGTGACAACCAGAAGAATAATACCCCTATCCTCTTGTATCAATTAATATTAGAGGCCTCTTTCCTTATGCTCTTAATAATGAGTTTTTGACGACAACTACTAGTAGTCACTACTATTACTCACCTCTCAGGGGCGGAGGGATGGAAGGGAGAAGGGGTGACTCAATTCACCAACAAATTATACTTAAAAGAGTTCCAGTCCTCTCACTAGATAGTTAATTAGTTCCCTTGATACTTCTTAGGTGGCAACAAATTTTTTAAAAATTTTTTTGTAAAAAAAAAAAAAAAATTAAATAAATAAATAAAAAAGGGGGGCAATATCTAGTTCCAATATCCATATACTCCGCACGGTGTACCAGGGGCGAAGCATACAGTAGTACTACTAGGTTTATTTTTATGATGTCCCAGGGTTTTGGTTTTTGAAGTTACTATTTTTATACATTGTTATCGAGGCTTGGTCATCTTCCTCTCCGTGAACTCTTGCTATCATTTTAGGGCTGTAAAATATGTACCCGAGTTCTCAAAGTATAGTCTGGACCTTACGGAATACGAACTAGTTTGAACATGCCCTCTCTATACTTATTCCGTAGATTGAAAGGGACTATTTCCTTAAAAGGTACATACAGCACATTACACGAGAAGTGGGTATATATGCATTATGTACTATTTTGGGTAAATAGATACTCAGATCACTTTATTAGTCTCAGTAATATCCCTGAAGGTGCAGAGCATTATCATTAGGAGGGAAATTGGTACAATCTCACCGGATACCAGCCGGGCAGTTAGTTTCTTTGTGTGGCCACTCTAGTATTTAGGTGATGATCTCTTTCATGTGCACCTGGGACTCGAAATACTTGACTTGTATTTGCATTCTTATATATGGAATGTTAGCAGGTTGCAATCAGGCAGGTCAAGCGCAAAATATATACCTATAACAATGCTACGTTTATTCCATTCCAAGGAAGGTATTTCAGTGCCTTTTTCCATTCTTGGCACAGTAGATACTCAACAGCGATCACTATCTATTAACACATATTATTGTTCTCTCTATAAATGACAGTTATATACAGAGTACTCCGTACTGTATAATGAAAACACACACTGGCCAACTATTCGGATACACGACAAATACTAGCATCTATCTCTGGGTTACGCCAAAAATTTTCCCCTATCTTGGAATGCTATGTGTTTTGGTGGGTGGGGCTTGCGACGATCATGCACTCGGTGGTTTGTTTTTATATTTATATGTTCAGAGCTGTGCATGACAAGTCCGGTAGTCCTGTAGAACTGTAGTTATGTCCGATAATGATCTTGCTACCTAACAAGAATGATCTCTCAGAATTCAATCCACCAGAAAATACAAAACCCACTGGATTTCCTCTACTACTGCTTATTGTCAGACTACCAATCCTACATCGAGACATCGCGATAAGTATGAGTTTGCTGAAATTGCCTGCTGAGAGTATGTGGCCATCGGGGTGTGGCATTCGCTGACGATGAATGGAGCCCTTGATGAGAAGCTTCTCCAATAAACTACTTGGCCTTAATACTGAGAATGTTCGTATGTACGGTAGAATGTCCGCTGCATGTAGCTAAAAGCTGGTGTCCATTATATCTATTTACTGTGACGTTGTCGTCCATGATTGATCTCTTATGCTTGCAAAGAATTCAGGCAGGTTTCTTCTAAATAATAAATTATCATCTGGGATCGACAAGAGCCTCAACACTATCATAGGCATAATTACGTTCGAAATAATTGGGACACTAGAAGAGGGAGTAAGAATACCCCAAAGAGAAAAGGACAAGGACAGATGGATTGAGAACAGTGAGTATCTGATTATACGATTTTGAATATCTCTGAGCTGTTTAGATCAAGCTGAAGATATTAAATATCTACAATTGAAGTTTATTGTAGTCAAGTGCCGACCACTTTTATGTGTATGTTGACGTTGCGCGAATGAACTCTGCAGCATGTGCTCTGGTTCCAGGATCTAAAAAGCGACTTTGGCGACACTTTCTTCCCCTCACTCCCAAGGGCAAATAAAAGAAGACAGAATAAAGGACCACACCTTCCATGTTCAAAAATACACAAACCCAGAATAATGCAATAATTCCTTTGCTTATCAGTGGGTTGTACCCTTTTCAGCGAGGCTCAAATGAAGTCCCCTCCCCCACCGCTCCAACTTTAGTCGTGAGTTTCTTCGCGTTTTGGTTTCTTTACCGCGTTGGTAGGGCGATTCAAGAACACCATCTAATGGACTCTTTTGCGATTTTGAACTTCCCAAAGTCTCACATTCCTTGTGCTCACGTCAATTCAACCACTTCCCTTTGCCTTCGATAAGCTACCGCCTTCCACCCTTTTTTTTTCGTCCGTACCCGATCTTCTGCCGGATTTGGTTCCACTTTGTACGATTTACGCCAGAGAAGATTCCTGGTCTCATGACTGCGCACTAGCCGAATATAACGGTTAAGGATGCTGCCTTCTGATTGCAGCTGGTCTGATTTTGGCTCGTAGCCATCTCTCAGTATGTCGCGCTCCTCGGCAGGCTTTGCAGACTTCTTCCCTACTGCGCCGTCTGTCCTCCAGCAAAAACGATTTAAAGTAACTAGGGAGCAACCGCGACCTAAGGCCCAAGTTGATAGTGAACATAGCGATGAATCATCGACGTGCCCCACGGAAACAAAAAATATTCCCAACTTGTCTAATGGCGGTGCATCGTTGGATTCTGGACAAATATCTTCTACTGATTTAAAGAAAACGTCACCTGAATCATCCGTGGAAGGCTCTGCAAGCTCTACAACAGGAGATCGCCCGGCTTTTAGCTTATCTGTTGCTCAGCATGGCGCGAGCTCGCATGAAGCACGTCTTGACACCCTAACTCCTCTTACCAATGCAGAGTCATCGCCCGTTCATAAAGCAAACTCACCCCGGAATAAAATAGCAGAAGAGGTTATTACAAATGCTACTATCGATCCTAAGAGTGGAATAACCCCTCTGCACACCCCACCAACACCACAGTCTCAAGGCCGTCGCACAGGAAGCATCAGAGGTTACAAGCTGGTCTATGACCCTGACTCCGAAAAACGATCATCTTCGAAGGAGAAGCGAAGGAAACCCCGTTATGTTGAAATTATTTTGAGCGAACAAGACAATTGCCCCCCAGACCCTCGCCTGGGAATTCCAAATTACATGCGAGGTGCCGGTTGCAAGCAGAAGAGGAAATATCGACCAGCGCCCTATCCTTTAAAGCATTGGCCTTATGATGCTTCAACGACAATAGGGCCCGGGCCTCCTGCGCAGATAGTCATCACTGGTTTCGACCCTCTAACCCCCATCGCGCCGATCAGCGCCTTGTTCTCGAGTTTCGGAGATATTGCCGAGATAAATAACCGCACGGATCCGATTACTGGCAGGTTTCTTGGAATATGCTCAGTAAAGTACAAAGACAACGCTTCATTTCGGGGTGGTGGTCCTGTCCTTGCAGCAAGCGCAGCTAGGCGAGCGTTCTACGAATGCAGAAAAGAGCAGCGCATTGGGACGCGAAGGATCAGGGTTGACTTGGATCGCGATGGGGTTGTTTCAGACAGATTTGTGGCTAGGGCAATTGAGTCCCAGAGGATGGGACAGAAAAGCAATCTTCTATCTACAGAAGAGGCGAAATCAGATTCGGAAATAAAGAAAAATGAGCCCCCTCCGACGGCGCCGAAAGGTCCTTCAGGAAAATCCTCTGTTCGCCCTATGGTTGTGATTCCTGAAGGACCGAGGGCAAATTTTCTTAAACCCGTCATGCCGTCCTTGGTTGAGGAAGTGCCCATTTTGAGTCAGATCAAAAGGGATCCGTATATCTTCATTGCTCATTGCTACGTACCAGTCCTTAGTACAACCGTTCCACACCTTAAGAAAAGGCTCAAGCTGTTTAACTGGAAAGACATTCGTTGCGACAAGACCGGGTACTATATTATATTTGAGAACTCTAGGCGCGGCGAGGAAGAAACTGAGCGCTGCTACAAAATGTGCCACATGAAGCCTCTGTTCACCTATATCATGAATATGGAAAGCCAGCCTTATGGCAATCCCAGCTATGAGCGCAGTCCAAGTCCTGAGCGATGTCGAGCAGAACAACGCGAGCGAGCAGAAAGAGAAAGATTGGAAAGAGAAGTGGGTCTTGATATCGAAGAAGAGAAAAAGCAGCGTGCGGTTGACCTTGATCCCTGCCAAGAAGTATTAACCATCATAATCCGGGACCTGAAAGATAAACTTCTTGAGGATGTGAAGTCACGCATTGCTGCACCAGCCTTATATGACTACCTCGACCCGGACCGGCATGCTCTGAAAAGGAAAACGCTAGGTATCGCTGACCCGGAAGGGATCACAAGACCCATGTTTCGAATTGATAATTCATTCGGGACACCAGACTCGCGGACAGGGTTATCAGACACAAGGCGTCCTTTCAGTGGATCTACACCAAATATTCTTGCACTTCCGCGTATTCGGAAGGCTCGTCATCTTGGTCGGACAGATACTGCTTTCTTGGACGAAAGGCGCAAGCAGCCGCTGCGGAGAAGAGAAGTCCGACCACTGTATCACCGACTGCAACAGTTGCATGACGTTGACGACTCAGATGATGAGCAACGAACACCAAAAGATACGGATGAGCAAGACAGTCGGCCACCAAGTCGGATGAGCTCGGGTACTTCAGAGTCTGATGATGACGACGGCTTTGTTTCTGAGGCTTTGGGAATTCCACTTGTAAAACTGGCTGGTTCATGTCAAAGTCAAGAGCCCGAAGAGATTTTGAAGGACAATCAATCAGTAGGCGAAAGTTCACAGCTTGAAAGCCACGGAATTTCTCCAGCGTCGCGAAAGCGGAAAAGAGCTAGTGAAGAACTCGAGGCGCGCAAAAGACAAAAGGAAGATGACGAACTTTTTGGCATTGATCCTGTTACAGCAACCGAAGTCGAAGGCGCCCAAATCATCACAACCCCTATACCCGTGGACATAAATCTCAAAGGGCCAGAAGCTGCTCTTAGTATCCTGCCAGAAGAGAGTCATGATAATCGGCAAGAGATGGGAGGAGCCAACCATCTGGACCTCAATAGTATTGATATTGCGTCCTCAACGATAGAGAAAGACCGACACGGTATACTAGCTCCCCTTGACGATGTCAATAGTGCAAGAGTGCGCGAAGAATCCAGAACAGAGGTGGAATGGCGAGTGTCGAATGATGAGCCTAGGCCCATTGTCGATGACGACGACGCAATAATCATGGATCTCGACGGATGGCAGAATTTAATAAAAGACGATGAGGATCTGCACTTTCTTCGAGATATCCTTGTTGGATATCCCGAATCCAATGTTGGAAACTTGTCGGCTTGGGCATGGAGACAGAAGGAAATCAAAGCCCTCAATCATCCCGGAGATGTGGGTCCCGTGTGCAAAGAGACTGGCATCACAGGTTATTACGTACCCAATACAACAGGTGCTGCTCGAACTGAAGGAAGGAAGAAAATATTGGAGTCGGAGAAGTCAAAGTACCTGCCACATCGTATCAAAGTCCAGAAGGCGCGTGAAGAGCGCGAGGCCAGAGCAAAGAATGATCCGCATACTGCTGCAGTTGAGGCTGCAAGAGTTGCTGCGGCAAAGAACATATCTAAGTCTACATCCAGATCTACACGAGTCAATAACCGCCGATTGATTGCAGACATCAATGCACAGAAACAGGCTCTTCCCACTCAATCCGGAGACGGCGACGTCCTTCGCTTTAACCAGCTGAAGAAACGAAAGAAGCCAGTACGCTTTGCTCGGTCAGCTATCCATAACTGGGGCCTCTACGCCGAAGAAAATATATCAGCAAATGACATGATCATTGAATATGTAGGTGAAAAGGTGCGGCAGCAGGTTGCAGATATGAGGGAGAGGCAGTATTTAAAGAGTGGAATCGGTAGCAGCTACCTTTTCCGCATTGATGAGAACACAGTTATAGATGCTACAAAGAGAGGTGGCATTGCTAGGTTTATCAACCACAGCTGTACACCGAATTGCACTGCCAAGATCATTAAAGTCGATGGTAGCAAGCGTATTGTTATATATGCTTTGAGAGACATCGAGAGAGGTGAGTTTGGCAGAAGCATATTAATAGTCCGACGGGTGCATAAGTTAACGTATATTCTCTGCAGATGAGGAGCTGACGTATGACTACAAATTCGAAAGAGAGTGGGATAGCGATGATAGAATCCCATGCCTTTGTGGCTCAACCGGGTGCAAAGGTTTCCTTAACTGAGATGCTCTCAGCGTAGGAGGTTTCTCAGTTCGTCTGCCTACCGCTGTTGCCCCTCTTTATTTTTCATTTCTTCGCTCAACATAGCATAATATCCGGACTTGTTTGACTGATGCAGCATTGGTATTATGGCGTCTTGGCAGAGGCTTGGGTTAGCAGCTGTTCACATGAAACTGGCCAATGTGTAATTTTCTGCTTTCTTGTTTCCATTGTTGTCTGCGGTTCCCATCACGGCAACGCCTTGTATTTCATATTATTTCTGAATCAACTGCAACAAGCATGTACCATATAGCTTTCATCACTCGGCTTTTCGTCACATAAACTTCTTTATGATATATGCGGTCCGGGCAAGCACAAAAGACGCTGGCGGGGTTTGTAACATGTAGAATGAAACGATTTGCGGTATAAAACCTGATGTACTAATGAGGCAAGGCAGGGAACAGCCTTGAAGCCCTCCCAGGCTATTGTGACCTGACACTCAGCTCGCCGCGCTTAATGGAACAGCATATGCAGAAAATTTAAACTAAAACAAGTCAGAAATTGTAGGGTGATAGAAAGACAGCGAAGCCACAGACCCAAATGACTTGGTAAAAGGAAGTTTGCAATCCCCTCTTTGATCAAGTATTCATGGCCGCAATTCCCACAAGTCAATTTTCCCTCAATAATTTGGGTTTCCAATAATAATCGATGAAGCTGCCTTAATATTTGTTCATCCCTGAGCTCATCGCCCTCCGGCTTCTTATCCAGGATTTTGGGGAACCCAAGCTTGTAATGAGTGAGCGCTATCCTTATCTGAACACATCGCATAGCAGTGTGTACATTGTACTTACCTCATTTGCCATTGTCTGTAATGCATGCCAATCAATTCGAGGGACAATGTTACGAATAAACTCGGGTTGAAAATCAAGCTCCTGCAGCTCAAGCTCCGCATCCCTAAAATGAAGTGGGAATGACGCCGGTGATGCCTTGCACCCTTTGACGGCACATGTCAAAAAATTGGCAGTAATCAACTTCATTAAGGCTCTTATAGGTATGGTGGTGTGATGTTCGGTTGCGAATGGAGCATGTAAGAGCAGAGACAGTAGAGGATATTGCTTGGGGCAAATTATCTCATAGCGGAAGAGGACAGAAATCTACTGGGGAAAAAAAATCCAACTTAAACAGTACTTTCACGCGTAAAGTAAACTCGCAACCAGAGTACACAGTCAATTTCTGGCCATCCACGATGTGTATATTTACTAAGGCTTCATGTAATGGATATATTTCATGATATAGAATATATCTCCTCGTCTCATATCAGCTATCGAAAATAATGCATTTAGTATGACCCAGCCTGAAGCCAATAAGACTTAATCGTATTCATTATTGCATCGGTAAAAAAACGGTCTGTTGACCTCCCAATGGAATAAGCCTTGTTCCCTTCGATGAGTAGACGAAGAGGAAAGGGTGTCCGCTAAACTCCACATTTCATTTGATCACGACATCCACGAGGTCACCATCTGCCATGTCATACATCAACAGACGAGAACTGGGATCTAACCGATCACCATCAAACACTAGGTATACTTCCTGGTTTTCCGGTAAACTTTTTGCATCACGAAAGATAGTGACAAGTCGCGAGACTTGCATTCTTGGACTAACATTCAATTCCAAGTCGCCAGCTCTTGGGCATTTCAAAACGACCCTTGTTGATAGAAGCCCGCTGCTGCTATCTACAGCTGTAGACTCTTGGGAAGATGCAGAGTAACTTTTATGCGAGGCTTTCCAGTCATCCATTGTCATTACATTGTCTTCGATAACAGCCTCCATGTGGATACGGATGTCTTCTTTGCTGCCATGCTGAATATGATCGCCATGTACTGAGCTGTCAGCAAACCCTTTTGGCACGCCAATCCCCAAGCTCCTGCATGTTGTGACATCAAATAACCTTCTGCCCTTCCAAGTCAGGAGTATGGAGGACTGCATCTCTTTCGGTATACTTTGGCGGTTACACCATGCAAGACGAACATCTCGCAGCGACTGTGACATTTTTCGGTGGACTATCAGCGGCTTCGTGCTTTCAATTTCGGAGGTGATAAGAATCTGAACAACCGTATCATAATCCATAGAATCAGGGTGCTGATCTGTATGGACTCCAACTTTTCGCTGGTTATTTCGAGCATCACAAGAAACAGGGATCTTGTCGACTGCCTTTTCCGTCTCGGTTATTTCTGCATTGGTACTTGGGTAGGGCCAACCGTGAGTTCGCCGAATATCTCCAGTGTTAGAGGAATCAACCTCCGAGTCAGCAGCGCTAGCTTTGTCTGTTGGCAATTGCACCGGCGTCCGGTAGTCGTTACGATCACTTATGTATGGCGAAGTCTTCCAGAAGTCAACGCTGCGTGGAGGTATGACTTGTATATCGCCTCTCTCTTGGTCGTCATCAGGAAGAACTCGGGGTGCGGGTTCTCTTGACAACGGCGCCTGTGAGATGTGTCGACGCTTACAAACCTTACCGTCCTCTGTAGTAGAACTGCAAGGACTACCTAGTGGACTATCTCGAGCTACCTTACTTGCAGCGATAATGTCTGCGTACGTTTGGCCAGCACGACGGTAGAATTCAGAGTCCATATCATCATCTCCCCTTGTTGCCCACGAAGGCCTCTTAAAAAATGACCGCATGAGCTTCAGGCAGGTACCGGAAAGATATATCGCGTATTCTTTCAATTAACAGGATTCCGCCAGCTAAAAGAATGTCAAGGCGAAGATATATCTGGGTGCCTGATATCTTAGGCGGTCAATTTTGCACTGCGAAAGGCACCCTTTGGACGGAGCGCCTGTCTTGAGGTATTAGGGGAGTATGATGGTGGACTGTAATGTGAAGAAGTCTCAATGACGTGTTGGTTGGGCGGGACCATCTAAGCTCCTACCTACAACCTACATAGTACACAGTAGTTCAGTCCAGTATCCACAATAGTTTCCAACTTTATACCACTCCGTCTGGAGGCTGAATATACTGGGAATGGTACGTACTTCCTATCTTTTGAGACTCATTAAGAGTATCCGTAAATGTGTGATTACTCAAATTGTAGGTACTCATCAGCATGTAGTGCAGTTGTGGCTAAGTGGAGAAGGCATCTATTCGCCACTCTTTGTACTGTATAAACTACATGAGATATTAAGGTAAGAAATACTAAAATTTATGTATACACATACCTAAAAAAAACAGCGATGTATCATCAGATAAGCTGCTGTATGCGACAATAAATGCTGGACAGTTTCTGGCAGTACTGTGTAGATTTCTATTAACATCCGATGATGTACAACGCGTTACCTAGGGACAAATGAGGTGGCCTCGACCCTTCTAATCTTCGGTCACTCCAGATCCATCATTCACATGAGAAAGGCCCGGTTGAATAATGGATATAGTATAGGATCTTAATTTAACAAAAAGATTGTGTATTAGTGATATTCTGTTGGCTGGTCCAGTCCTTGCGCTGTATGCTGACCCGTTTCGTTGGCTCGAGACTATGATATAAGTAGACTATCAGACACCTATACGAACTAGTCTGAGGCCGCAAAAGATATATTATCACGGTTTACATAATAAATCAAGGTTATGAATAATTTATTAGATCAGTCTTGCTAGGTTATATAACTATATTATCAGTTACTCTTTCTTATGGGCTACTTGGTTAGGTAACCTACTCCGGTGACTTGATCTAGGAAATAAAACAAGAACTAGACTTTCTCAACGAACCTCAATACTCCCTATGGAACAGGTCCTAGTATCACCTATGTATATCTAAGTAGATGTGCAGGATCAGGTGACTACAAAGGCTAACAGGATAAATCTTGGCTTCGGGACCACAATGAACCTGTTTGATCAAAAACGCTGCCTGCAATCTCCCCTCAACATTTACAAGTACGGTCCAGTGGTCCTACTAGAGCCATGTCGCACGAGGAAGACAATCAAAATGACTCGAACATCATGCAAGTGGGTTTCGTCCTGGGATGCAAGTTAAGTCCTTTTATGCAAATTATGGACTTGTTAGCATGCTTAAAACAGAGCATTAACACTTAAGTTGCAGGCCTTCAATGATATTTCCAAGTACAGACACACTGCTGCTCTATAACCATTTAAATAACCCTGACACCTACTTCCTAGAGGCGAGAAAACCGCTCTGGCGCTGGAGAATCACCTAAGCAGCCTGGAACGCAAAATTGATGAACTGCTCAACGGCTTCGAAGGAATACGCCAGCCGCAACCCACGACAGAAAAGACTAATTGCCAGGATAACAGCGGGGCTTCGGTTACTTCTCAGACTTTAAACAGCTCCTCTAAGTGAAATAATCCATCAGAGTCCTTTTCCACCACTCCCTTTTCAGTTATAATACCATCGATAAGAGCCCGGGGGGTTATATCGAATGCTGGATTCCAGACATTGATCCCTTTCGCTGCTATGCATACGGTTTCCATCTTGACGGCTTCAGAGGCACCACCATCTTCGCAGGTGCCTCTAACCATAGTAACCTCAGATGCGGGCCGCTCCTCGATAGTAATTTCATTCCCCGACTTGGTGACTAGGTCGATAGTCGTAAGCGGTGCAGCCACGAGGAATTTCACGCCATGGTGCTTTGCAAGCACAGCAAGACCATATGTACCAATCTTGTTTGCGGTATCACCATTAGCTGCCACCCTGTCTGCCCCCACCACAATTGCATTCACGCCTATCTCGGGCCTAGCGAGCAATGCAGCTGCCATTGAGTCTGTTATTAACGTAGCAGGAATACAGTCGTGAACTAGCTCAAATGCCGTCAAACGGGAGCCCTGGTTGTATGGTCTCGTTTCGGTGCAATAGGCATGTTGTAAGGTATCGGTTGAATAGAGTGCACGGATTACCCCCAGGGCTGTCCCGAACCCCGAAGTCGCGAGAGAACTGTCAACACGATTAGGAGAGTCTAACTACAGACGACAGCGCACTTACCCTGTATTACAATGTGTAAGAACCGTAGCCTTAGTACCGTTCTCGGATAGAGCATTTTCCGATATCCATTTGGCACCATACTCCCCAATCTTCCTATTGTCTTCAACGTCTTTCACCAGCATTGCTTCGGCAGCTTGGATAAACGCAGTAACAACAGTGTAGCCGGTGGACTCAGGCATCCTAACACTTTCTGCCACTATGGTCTCCAGTTTTCCAGCTGCATCACTAAGGTTGACTGCTGTAGGTCTGCTGCTCACCAGATAATGTAACTTCTCCGTGATAAAGGCCTGTGTCTCCATAGCATTCGAAGATAATTTGTTGCAAGCCATTAGAGTAGTAAGCTCTGATGCAAGTGAGAGGGCCGCTACTATGGCAATCGCAGGTGCTCCTCGCACTCGCATCTCCTTGATTGCATGCCAGCCTTCTTCACTTGTATGTATTGTAACGTATTTCTCTACATGTGGAAGCTGTAGTTGATCAATGATGGCAAGATTGCCACCATTATATTTTATTGCTTGCAGAGTCATTCCGAGAGATATTTGGAACAAATACAAGAATTTTCTGGGGGAGAGAAATGAAATAAGACTGGAACAGGGTGATGTGCGGAAGGAAGATGTGAAAGGAAAGGCCCCGCGGCCAGCTCGTCCCTCGCCCATACATCATCGGCAATTAAGGATTTATAGTCCCCCCCAAAAGTTTCCATGTGGTCTCAATTTTTCCCTCACAGCACCGCTTTTATATATATTGTTTATCTGTTTAGTATATAGATATACTATATAATAAATTATATACATAAAAGCGGTGTTGTGAGGGAAAAATAAGTCGGAATAGGTCCACACGGAAACTTTTGACGTAGAACTGTAAATAAATGAAAAACATTTCATGTAGGGCGGCACACCCTCATCTCATTTTGGCGGAGCAATAAGTATCACAACTTAGGCATGATACTTGTCACAGATGCTATTATTTGATTTAGTACATAGGTCTCTATATACACCTAAGTAACCGCAAGTCTCATCAGTTTCTTCAAGCTGCCAAGTGGACCTGAAAAAGTTCGGCATGTGCTTTGGTGAAGCCCAGGAGCCATCGACGTAGCACATACACATTCTAACTTGGACTTGGTGGATACCCCAACAATAGGAAAAAGCAACTAAACAGTCAGTTATTCACATTCTGCCTTGAGCCTATTATGTAAAAACTCCAAGGCCGTGGTATCCTGACTAGATAACGAAATTGTTCCATCTTCAAGTATTCCAACGGTAGCAAAGCAATACTCAATTGTTAGGCGAGCACTAGAGAGGTATTCGTGTTACAATAGTTCGTGTAGGATTTATCTAGGGCTGTTAGGTTGTTCTAGGGGCGATCAATACAGGGGTACTAAAGTATGGCCTCCCATATGAATAGAGCTGTGATGAGATAGATGATCTGATGAGGGTAGGACGGCACTAGACGTTGGTAGGGAAAACAAATAGGTTACTCGATTTATAATTTTATCAGCCAGCTTGCTGTTAATGTGGTGCCAGCAATTTCCTTCCTTCTCTCCCACCTGATATGTCCTGCTGAAACATTTTGTAGCTTAATTTCACAGACATAGCGAGAGGACAGACAATGCGGCTCCATTGAAATCACCCGTCAGATCCTCAATTTGCTGAGATGTAAAGCACTACAACAAGTATATACAGAATTAGAGCCATAACATTGTCAAGATAGGTCGATGGAACATACCATTATTTCCTCGGACAAAAGCATCTCCATAACTTCGCCCTAACTTCCCATTCACATATTCCTCAGACTTTTCTAGGGCAATATTCATGTAACCATCTACTGATTGAAGTTCACCTAGCCTGATATCAGCATTTGGGCAAGGGTAGTTTTAATGAGAATGGGATGAAATGACCTTTATAGACAACACCCGAGTTCAGCTTCACAGTGACTGGGGCACCAATAATCTCACTCAGGAAGACTGATGGGTCTTTGCCTTCTGATGCTGTACTATTCTCCATCTTCCCTTGACTGGTCTGTCTCCAGTTCAGTACTTGAGGGGTGACAAGGAAATACTTGCTTGCAGTTGCTATTACTTGTCTAATCGTTTGACAAGTGCACGTGCCATACAGGCCAAGTTCTTGGCGTTCCTCGGTGACTGAGATAATGATATGCTTTTAGTGTTGCAAAATAGTGTAGTGTAGTGTACATATTCTTTGGCTGTGCTAAGAATATAAGATTTGAACTATATCAGTAGGAGAAATTTAGGTTTACTGTTATATACTAATAGTTACTTTGTTGTTGTATTTATTCACCGCGTTGCAGGGAGGTTATCTGTTGGTAGACTGCGCCAACATGCCCAATATCTAATTAGTAGTAATTATTATAGATATCCGCATATCCTCTCAGGCAAACTGCAGATGTATTATGTTATTTACTCTTTGTAATTTGCAATTTTATAGGTATAGTATTATTGGAATGATATTTCCTTTCTAGATAAAACTAAATAAAACAATAAAAGTATTTTTTAAAATTATTTAATTAAGAATATTAGAAAAGGAAGAGTATTCTTTTATTTCTATATATCTCTAGTTTATATATAGTCTCTCCAGACAGTAAAAGATATATTCTCTACCCTTATATATGACAGTATATCTCTTTTAATAGAATATTGTAGCGTATTGAGATATACCTAGATAGTTAGTTTTACTGTTGATATTTTATTGATATAGTTTTATTATCTTTATAATTATTCTGAGATCTTAATTAGCAGTATTAATTATTTAATTAATATAATTAGATATATTTTAATAGTACATATAATAGTTAAATTATATAAATATCTCTAAAAATATATTAACTTTTTTAATTATTTTTTTTATTATTTTCTATTCTTTTTTTAAATATTAAAAGATCTATATTAATCTTTATACTTTTTTTCTATTATAATTTTTTCTTATTT